>NW_026601109.1:0-10000 GCF_029448725.1 Salvelinus fontinalis
GATGATTACCTGACAACTCTAAACTACTCTACATTATTCTACTGACTGATTACCTGACAACTCTAAACTACTCTACATTATTCTACTGACTGATTACCTGACAACTCTAAACTACTCTACATTATTCTACTGACCTGACAACTCTAAACTACTCTACATTATTCATTATTCCACTGACTGATTACCTGACAACTCTAAACTACTCTACATTATTCTACTGACTGATTACCTGCCAACTCTAAACTACCCTACATTATTCTACTGACTGATTACCTGACAACTCTAAACTACTCTACATTATTCATTATTCCACTGACTGATTACCTGACAACTCTAAACTACTCTACATTATTCTACTGACTGATTACCTGACAACTCTAAACTACTCCACATTATTCTACTGACTGATTACCTGACAACTCTAAACTACTCTACATTATTCTACTGATGATTACCTGACAACTCTAAACTACTCTACATTATTCTACTGACTGATTACCTGACAACTCTAAACTACTCTACATTATTCTACTGACTGATTACCTGACAACTCTAAACTACTCTACATTATTCTACTGACCTGACAACTCTAAACTACTCTACATTATTCATTATTCCACTGACTGATTACCTGACAACTCTAAACTACTCTACATTATTCTACTGACTGATTACCTGACAACTCTAAACTACTCTACATTATTCTACTGACTGATTACCTGACAACTCTAAACTACTCTACATTATTCTACTGATGATTACCTGACAACTCTAAACTACTCTACATTATTCTACTGACTGATTACCTGACAACTCTAAACTACTCTACATTATTCTACTGACTGATTACCTGACAACTCTAAACTACTCTACATTATTCTACTGACTGATTACTTGAAAACTCTAAACTACTCTACATTATTCTACTGACCTGACAACTCTAAACTACTCTACATTATTCTACTGATGATTACCTGACAACTCTAAACTACTCTACATTATTCTACTGACTGATTACATGAAAACTCTAAACTACTCTACATTATTCTACTGACTGATTACCTGACAACTCTAAACTACTCTACATTATTCTACTGACTGATTACCTGACAACTCTAAACTACTCTACATTATTCTACTGACTGATTACCTGACAACTCTAAACTACTCTACATTATTCTACTGACTGATTACCTGACAACTCTAAACTACTCTACATTATTCTACTGACTGATTACCTGACAACTCTAAACTACTCTACATTATTCTACTGACTGATTACCTGACAACTCTAAACTACTCTACATTATTCTACTGACTGATTACCTGACAACTCTAAACTACTCTACATTATTCTACTGACTGATTACCTGACAACTCTAAACTACTCTACATTATTCTACTGATGATTACCTGACAACTCTAAACTACTCTACATTATTCTACTGACTGAGTACCTGACAACTCTAAACTACTCTACATTATTCTACTGACTGATTACCTGACAACTCTAAACTACTCTACATTATTCTACTGACTGATTACTTGAAAACTCTAAACTACTCTACATTATTCTACTGACCTGACAACTCTAAACTACTCTACATTATTCTACTGATGATTACCTGACAACTCTAAACTACTCTACATTATTCTACTGACTGATTACATGACAACTCTAAACTACTCTACATTATTCTACTGACTGATTACCTGACAACTCTAAACTACTCTACATTATCCTACTGACTGATTACGTGACAACTCTAAACTACTCTGCATTATTCTACTGACTGATTACCTGACAACTCTAAACTACTCTACATTATTCTACTGATGATTACCTGACAACTCTAAACTACTCTACATTATTCTACTGATGATTACCTGACAACTCTAAACTACTCTACATTATTCTACTGACTGATTACCTGACAACTCTAAACTACTCTACATTATTCTACTGATGATTACCTGACAACTCTAAACTACTCTACATTATTCTACTGACTGATTACCTGACAACTCTAAACTACTCTGCATTATTCTACTGACCTGACAACTCTAAACTACTCTACATTATTCTACTGATGATTACCTGACAACTCTAAACTACTCTACATTATTCTACTGACTGATTACCTGACAACTCTAAACTACTCTACATTATCCTACTGACTGATTACCTGACAACTCTAAACTACTCTACATTATTCTACTGATAATTACCTGACAACTCTAAACTACTCTACATTATTCTACTGACTGAATACCTGACAACTCTAAACTACTCTACATTATTCTACTGACTGATTACCTGACAACTCTAAACTACTCTACATTATTCTACTGACTGATTACCTGACAACTCTAAACTACTCTACATTATTCTACTGACTGATTACCTGACAACTCTAAACTACTCTACATTATTCTACTGACTGATTACCTGACAACTCTAAACTACTCTACAATATTCTACTGACTGATTACCTGACAACTCTAAACTACTCTACATTATTCTACTGATGATTACCTGACAACTCTAAACTACTCTACATTATTCTACTGATGATTACCTGACAACTCTAAACCTCTCTACATTATTCTACTGATGATTACCTGACAACTCTAAACTACTCTACATTATTCTACTGATGATTACCTGACAACTCTAAACTACTCTACATTATTCTACTGACTGATTACCTGACAACTCTAAACTACTCTACATTATTCTACTGACCTGACAACTCTAATCTACTCTACATTATTCTACTGACTGATTACCTGACAACTCTAAACTACTCTACATTATTCTACTGATGATTACCTGACAACTCTAAACTAATCTACATTATTCTACTGACTGATTACTTGACAACTCTAAACTACTCTACATTATTCTACTGACTGATTACCTGACAACTCTAAACTACTCTACATTATTCTACTGATGATTACCTGACAACTCTAAACTACTCTACATTATTCTACTGACTGATTACCTGACAACTCTAAACTACTCTACATTATTCCACTGACTGATTACCTGACAACTCTAAGCTACTCTACATTATTCTACTGACCTGACAACTCTAAACTACTCTACATTATTCTACTGACTGATTACCTGACAACTCTAAACTACTCTACATTATTCTACTGACTGATAACCTGACAACTCTAAACTACTCTACATTATTCTACTGACTGATTACCTGACAACTCTAAACTACTCTACATTATTCTACTGATGATTACCTGACAACTCTAAACTACTGTACATTATTCTACTGACTGATTACCTGACAACTTTAAACCACTCTACATTATTCTACTGATGATTACCTGACAACTCTAAACTACACTACATTATTCTACTGATGATTACCTGACAACTCTAAACTACTATACATTATTCTACTGACTGATTACCTGACAACTCTAAACTACTCTACATTATTCTACTGACCTGACAACTCTAAACTACTCTACATTATTCTACTGACCTGACAACTCTAAACATCTCTAAACTACTCTACATTATTCTACTGACTGATTACCTGACAACTGTAAACCACTCTACATTATTCTACTGATGATTACCTGACAACTCTAAACTACTCTACATTATTCTACTCACTGATTACCTGACAACTGTAAACCACTCTACATTATTCTACTGATGATTACCTGACAACCCCAAACTACTCTACATTATTTTACTTACCTGACAACAGAGCCAGAACTCTTACTGGTTGGTAGGTGATCAAATACTTATGTCATGCAATAAAATGCAAATGAATATCTTAAAAATCATACAATGTGATTTTCTGGATTTTTGTTTTAGATTCCGTCTCTCACAGTTGAAGTGTACCTATGATAAAAAATTATACACCTCTTCATGCTTTGTAAGTAGGAAAACCTGCAAAATCGGCAGTGTATCAAATACTTGTTCTCCCCACTGTATATACATACAACCCATTTCTTCATGTTGTACCAAGTACATTTTCACTTTGGAATTACATCTCCACATTACTTCAATTGGATTAGAAGCAATTATATATCAATATATCAATGAGGTGCACATGAGGTGTTGAACGCAATTCAGCAGCTTACATTTAAAGATTTAAATGATGCTCTGTCATATTCGTTATTTAATGTCCGACAAATTGAATAGAATAGGTTGAACGAACCCAAAGCATCATTCTGGAACGTACCAATCAGAAAGGCATCTTCAGATGAACGACCCGTCCCGTGTTTTTTTTACAGTGTGGTTCTCTGAAAACATTACGAGAGGCTTGACAAAGGAATGCCAGTCTCTCTGCAGTACTAACTCTCTGATGTGAGAACTGGTTAGTACAATAGGGGGGATTTAAACTATACTGTGCTAGAGTCCGATTAGGATTAAATGTTGTTTGTCTGACTCTGTGTTAGACGTTGTTGCTTTCTTCACTGTCGCAGCCGCTGGGCTCTCGTGTCCAATAGGAGTAAATGAATATACACCTGTTCCAGAAGTCAGACAAAACATCTCGGTGGGATTTGGCATTTGTCGTAGAACAAATTAATGAAGTGGATATTACAGCATAGCTGCAGCAAGACAGTGTACACGCTCGCAGCGAGAGCCCCTGGACTGTAGAGGCGTTATCTGAAACAATCAGCCGTTAGGCCTCTTTAATAAGCCCTTCCTGTTGTAGACCGTTAGAGGTACACAGACCTCATGGAGGAGGGTGTTCATCTGATGCCCAGGTCAAGTGGTGATGTTAGGGCTTCAGATCAGAGATGCTCCCCTGACCTGTGGGTCTGGTCCTCCAGTATCTTATTTTCTCTTCTCCTACACTCCTCCTCTTTTCCTCCTCTCCTCCTCTCTCCCTCCTCTCCTCCTATCCTCTCATCCACTCTTCCTCCTATCCTCTCCTCCTCCTCCCTCCTCCTCCCTCCTCCTCCCTCCTCCCTCCTCCTCCTCTCCTCCTCTCTCCTCCTCTCTCCTCCTCTCCTCTCCTCCTCCTCCCTCCTCCTCCTCTCCTCCTCTCCCCTCCTCTCCTCTCCTCTCCTCCTCTCCTCTCCTCCTCCTCCTCTCCTCCTCCCTCCTCCTCCTCTCCTCCTTCTCCCTCCTCCTCCTCCCTCCTCCTCCTCTCCTCCTCCCTCCTCTCTCCTCCTCTCCTCTCCTCCTCTCTCCTCTTCTGATGTTCTACTTAAGCCATAGATTAACAACCAGCACCCCTCTCCTGTGCTGAAGTGCGATGTTTAATTTCTCAATCAAAGTTTCTATAGACAGGTAGCCTATTGAATAACATAATTTTAATGTGCGTAAATTGCATCGTCCAATCACAGCGTCTGACTATGCCCACACTTAATGTCTCAAACACCAAATAAATGTCTCTATTTTTAACACCCTCAAACACCAAATAAATGTCTCTATTTTTAACACCCTCAAACACCAAATAAATGTCTCTATTTTAACACCCTCAAACACCAAATAAGGCCAACCTCATTTCAAAATAGACTATCATTACTGTCAATCGTGAATGATACTACCTCACGTTTTATGGGTGAAACGTCCAAGCTGCATAGGCATGCCAACCCTGTGATCTCACTCGGTTTCATGGGAATATGCATTTAGACCTTGTTGACTGATGTGAGAAGGCTGACTACTGTTTGAGTGAAATGAAGAGCAGGCTACAGCGTAGAGCTGTATGTTGTTTAAACCATGGCTCATACAGTTGTAGCAGTGGTGGGCTCCTGCAGGACTACACCCCCTGCCCCCTCTCGCTGAGTTCCCCTGTCCCCTCTCGCCGAGTTCCCCCTGTCCCCTCTCGCCGAGTTCCCCCTGTCCCCTCTCGCCGAGTTCCCCCTGTCCCCTCTCGCCGAGTTTCCCCTATTCCCCTCTCGCTGAGTTCCCCCTGCCCCCTCTCGCCGAGTTCCCCCTGCCCCCTCTCGCCGAGTTCCCCCTGTCCCCTCTCGCCGAGTTTCCCCTATTCCCCTCTCGCCGAGTTCCCCCTATTCCCCTCTCGCTGAGTTCCCCCTGCCCCCTCTCGCCGAGTTCCCCCTGCCCCCTCTCGCTGAGTTCCCCCTGGCCCCTCTCACTGAGTTCCCCCTGCCCCCTCTTGCCAAGTTCCCCCTGTCCCCTCTCGCTGAGTTCCCCCTCCCCCCTCTCGCTGAGTTCCCCCTATCCCCTCTCGCTGAGTTCCCCCTGTCCCCTCTCGCTGTGTTCCCCCTGACCCCTCTCACTGAGTTCCCCCTGCCCCCTCTCGCTGAGTTCCCCCTATCCCCTCTCGCTGAGTTCCCCCTGGCCCCTCTCACTGAGTTCCCCCTGCCCCCTCTCGCTGAGTTCCCCCTATCCCCTCTCGCTGAGTTCCCCCTGCCCCCTCTCACTGAGTTCCCCCTATCCCCTCTCGCTGAGTTCCCCCTGTCCCCTCTCGCTGAGTTCCCCCTGCCCCCTCTCACTGAGTTCCCCCTGTCCCCTCTCGCCGAGTTCCCCCTGTCCCCTCTCGCCGAGTTCCCCCTGTCCCCTCTCGCCGAGTTTCCCCCTATTCCCCTCTCGCCGAGTTCCCCCTGCCCCCTCTCGCCGAGTTCCCCCTGCCCCCTCTCGCCGAGTTCCCCCTGTCCCCTCTCGCCGAGTTCCCCCTGTCCCCTCTCGCCGAGTTTCCCCTATTCCCCTCTCGCCGAGTTTCCCCTATTCCCCTCTTGCCGAGTTCCCCCTGCCCCCTCTCGCCGAGTTCCCCCTGCCCCCTCTCGCTGAGTTCCCCCTGGCCCCTCTCACTGAGTTCCCCCTGCCCCCTCTTGCCGAGTTCCCCCTGTCCCCTCTCACTGAGTTCCCCCTATCCCCTCTCGCTGAGTTCCCCCTGTCCCCTCTCGCTGAGTTCCCCCTGCCCCCTCTCGCTGAGTTCCCCCTGCCCCCTCTCGTTGAGTTCCCCCTGTCCCCTCTCGCTGAGTTCCCCCTGTCCCCTCTCGCTGAGTTCCCCCTGTCCCCTCTCGCTGAGTTCCCCCTGCCCCCTCTCGCTGAGTTCCCCCTGTCCCCTCTCGCTGAGTTCCCCCTGTCCCCTCTCGCTGAGTTCCCCCTGTCCCCTCTCGCCGAGTTCCCCCAGCCCCCTCTCGCTGAGTTCCCTTCAGTGTCTGTGCTGCCAGGGAACTGAGGACAGAGACCCCTCACCTCTTACTGAATGAATGAGGTGTTCCATGACTGAAACCTTCTCCATATCACACACTGCATTGATGATCAATACTCCACTATGCTCTGAGGATGGTCCATGCTTCCATTCTGTACATAGAGGGATCCCTTTGTCTAGAGTCAATAGACAGGTAGGAGAGGCAATATGACAATCTGGTTATCCAGGTTTATTAAAGGCTAGCCGATGTGAGACTCAGTCCTGTTATATTACTACAAACCACATGAAGAAGGATAAATGTGTTTAGGTGAGACTCAGTCCTGTTATATTACTACAAACCACATGAAGAAGGATAAATGTGTTTAGGTGAGACTCAGTCCTGTTATATTACTACCAAATGTAGAAGGATAGATGTGTTTAGGTGAGACTCAGTCCTGTTATATTACTACCAAATGTGGAAGGATAAATGTGTTTAGGTGAGACTCAGTCCTGTTATATTACTACCAAATGTAGAAGGATAAATGTGTTTAGGTGAGACTCAGTCCTGTTATATTACTACCAAATGTAGGAGGATAAATGTGTTTAGGTGAGACTCAGTCCTGTTATATTACTACCAAATGTAGAAGGATAAATGTGTTTAGGTGAGACTCAGTCCTGTTATATTACTACCAAATGTAGAAGGGTAAATGTGTTTAGGTGAGACTCAGTCCTGTTATATTACTACCAAATGTAGAAGGATAAATATGTTTAGGTGAGACTCAGTCCTATTTATTTGTTTAGAGCAGATTTTAGATGTTATACCAATGATCTTTTGCACTATTATTGGCTAAAGATCTGATTTATCAAAATACCAATTAGTGGCAAAGGATTAGAATTGGGCTGTCTGTGTAAATGCTGCCTTACTGACTTGAATTGTCTTCAAGTGGCCCCCCCAAAAAAACAGGTTTTGTTTCTATACCTTTATTTAACTAGGCAAGTCAGTTAAGAACAATTTCCTATTTTCAATGACAGCCTAGGAACAGTGGGTTAACTTGTTCAGGTGCAAAACAACATATATTTACCTTGTCAGCTCCGGGATTTGATCTTGCAACCTTTCGGTTTCTAGTCCGCTCTAACCACTAGGCTACCTGCTGGTTACTAGTCCAACCACTAGGCTACCTGCCGGATACTAGTCCAACGCTCTAACCACTAGGCTACCTGCCGGTTACTAGTCCATCGCTCTAACCACTAGGCTACCTGCCGGTTACTAGTCCTACACTCTAACCACTAGGCTACCTGCCGGTTACTAGTCCAACGCTCTAACCACTAGGCTACCTGCCGGTTACTAGTCCTACACTCTAACCACTAGGCTACCTGCCGGTTACTAGTCCAACGCTCTAACCACTAGGCTACCTGCCGGTTACTAGTCCTACACTCTAACCACTAGGGTACCTGCCGCCCGTACTATTAAAAGGTAGGTACCAGTCTATATATCACGTTGTTCACAGATGATCAAACAAAGTGAACATTACAACACAATACAGTAAATAATGATATGTTAAAGAAGTGTATCACAGAGTAAGTTCTCTTTGAAACACTTACTGCAAACAGAAGAAGAAGAAAACACATTGAAGGTGCCATGTAGCCAAGATAAAGTAACATGAAACACAAGAAATACTCCGTCAGTAAATGTGTACAAATACTAAATTGGTTTAGACAAAAAATATATATAAAAAAATTAATTAAAATGGGAATTTGTCTCATTTTGCTTTGTGTTCTTCATGCTTCTATTGAAATGGAAACAGCTCATCATTCCCTGATCAGAGACTCGGTTTATTAGCAGAAACTCCAATCCATTTGGAAATAGTTGAACTAACTTCCTCTTTCTTCTCAGCCAGAGGAACGGCGTGAGCGACTTCCTGCCTGTTTCATTTGGTGAAATGAAGCCGCGGCGCGCCGGTGTGATTCCATCCTCAGATCAGGAACATGTCCCAAATGGCACCCTATTCCCTTTATAGTGCACTACTTCTGACCAGACCACCTATGGACCCCTATAGTCCCCTGGTCAAAAGTAGTGCACTATAAATGGGAATAGGGTGCCATTTGGGACCCAGGTCCATGTAGGACTCGCATGCAGAACACCACCCAGCCCGTCAGGAAATGAAACGACTTCCTAATTAGTTTCCTAAATCTATCTTGTCATCAGCACTACTTTTTACTAATCCCATTTATTTGGGGGGAGGGAGGGGGGGGGGGGTAATGATCACATGCACAGCGTATTTGTCGACCCCCTCCCTGCTACCACCCCAGCATCAACATTCGTACACAGGCATACCCCCCGCTCTCTCCCCAGCCCCCCCCCCCCCTCTCCACTGACAATCTCTCCTCTTAAGCAGAGTTATATTATCCCAGCCTCTAAGTATCTAATTAAACAGGGAAGTCAGTAGTGTGTCCTGGCTTTGAAGTTCTGCTGACGGCCAGGGTAGGATTGAAATGGACCTGCCCTCCTCACAGTTTTACACCTCAGTCCTGCTGCTATGGTGGAGCAGCCGGAGTCCGGGCTTGATCAAAAGCTGCCTACGCAGGACCGGAGGAAGGACAGGGGAGGTCGAGGGAGGCAGGAGGAGGCAGAGGGAGGCGTGGAGGAGAGGAGGCAGGGGGTGCAGGCAGAGTCCCCCACTGCTGGTCTGCTCTGATGATACAGGTCAGCCCAAACTGTGCAGTTGGGGCCTGTGGTTTAACTTGCTTTTTATATTTAGGCCTCCCTCAAAGTCCAAGCTGGCCCCACTTTGGCTGTGTTTACACAGGCAGACCAATTCTATTTTATTCACTAATTGGTCTTTTGACCAATCAGATCAGCTCTGAAAAATATCTGATGTGAAAATCTCTGATATGATTGGTCAAAGCCC
>NW_026601109.1:15000-35000 GCF_029448725.1 Salvelinus fontinalis
GTCTTGTGTCCAGTGGGATAGCTCTACTAGACATTGATGTCTTGTGTCCAGTGGGATAGCTCTACTAGACGTTGATGCCTTGTGTCCAGTGGGATAGCTCTACTAGATGTTGGTCTGATGTCTTGTGTCCAGTGGGATAGCTCTACTAGACGTTGATGTCTTGTGTCCAGTGGGATAGCTCTACTAGACGTTGATGTCTTGTGTCCAGTGGGATAGCTCTACTAGACGTTGACCTGATGTCTTGTGTCCAGTGGGATAGCTCTACTAGACGTTGATCTGATGTCTTGTGTCCAGTGGGATAGCTCTACTAGACGTTGATGTCTTGTGTCCAGTGGGATAGCTCTACTAGACGTTGATGTCTTGTGTCCAGTGGGATAGCTCTACTAGACGTTGATGTCTTGTGTCCAGTGGGATAGCTCTACTAGACGTTGGTCTGATGTCTTGTGTCCAGTGGGATAGCTCTACTAGACGTTGATCTGATGTCTTGTGTCCAGTGGGATAGCTCTACTAGACATTGATGTCTTGTGTCCAGTGGGATAGCTCTACTAGACGTTGACCTGATGTCTTGTGTCCAGTGGGATAGCTCTACTAGACGTTGGTCTGATGTCTTGTGTCCAGTGGGATAGCTCTACTAGACGTTGATCTGATGTCTTGTGTCCAGTGGGATAGCTCTACTAGACGTTGATGTCTTGTGTCCAGTGGGATAGCTCTACTAGACATTGATGTCTTGTGTCCAGTGGGATAGCTCTACTAGACGTTGACCTGATGTCTTGTGTCCAGTGGGATAGCTCTACTAGACGTTGGTCTGATGTCTTGTGTCCAGTGGGATAGCTCTACTAGACGTTGACCTGATGTCTTGTGTCCAGTGGGATAGCTCTACTAGACGTTGATGTCTTGTGTCCAGTGGGATAGCTCTACTAGACGTTGATGTCTTGTGTCCAGTGGGATAGCTCTACTAGACGTTGGTCTGATGTCTTGTGTCCAGTGGGATAGCTCTACTAGACGTTGATGTCTTGTGTCCAGTGGGATAGCTCTACTAGACGTTGACCTGATGTCTTGTGTCCAGTGGGATAGCTCTACTAGACGTTGGTCTGATGTCTTGTGTCCAGTGGGATAGCTCTACTAGACGTTGACCTGATGTCTTGTGTCCAGTGGGATAGCTCTACTAGACGTTGATGTCTTGTGTCCAGTGGGATAGCTCTACTAGACGTTGATGTCTTGTGTCCAGTGGGATAGCTCTACTAGACGTTGATGTCTTGTGTCCAGTGGGATAGCTCTACTAGACGTTGATGTCTTGTGTCCAGTGGGATAGCTCTACTAGACGTTGGTCTGATGTCTTGTGTCCAGTGGGATAGCTCTACTAGACGTTGGTCTGATGTCTTGTGTCCAGTGGGATAGCTCTACTAGACGTTGATGTCTTGTGTCCAGTGGGATAGCTCTACTAGACGTTGATCTGATGTCTTGTGTCCAGTGGGATAGCTCTACTAGACGTTGATCTGATGCCTTGTGTCCAGTGGGATAGCTCTACTAGACGTTGACCTGATGTCTTGTGTCCAGTGGGATAGCTCTACTAGACGTTGATCTGATGCCTTGTGTCCAGTGGGATAGCTCTACTAGACGTTGACCTGATGTCTTGTGTCCAGTGGGATAGCTCTACTAGACGTTGATGTCTTGTGTCCAGTGGGATAGCTCTACTAGACGTTGACCTGATGTCTTGTGTCCAGTGGGATAGCTCTACTAGACGTTGATGTCTTGTGTCCAGTGGGATAGCTCTACTAGACGTTGATGTCTTGTGTCCAGTGGGATAGCTCTACTAGACGTTGATGTCTTGTGTCCAGTGGGATAGCTCTACTAGACGTTGATGTCTTGTGTCCAGTGGGATAGCTCTACTAGACGTTGATGTCTTGTGTCCAGTGGGATAGCTCTACTAGACGTTGATGTCTTGTGTCCAGTGGGATAGCTCTACTAGACGTTGGTCTGATGTCTTGTGTCCAGTGGGATAGCTCTACTAGACGTTGACCTGATGTCTTGTGTCCAGTGGGATAGCTCTACTAGACGTTGATGTCTTGTGTCCAGTGGGATAGCTCTACTAGACATTGATGTCTTGTGTCCAGTGGGATAGCTCTACTAGACGTTGATGTCTTGTGTCCAGTGGGATAGCTCTACTAGACGTTGATGTCTTGTGTCCAGTGGGATAGCTCTACTAGACGTTGATGTCTTGTGTCCAGTGGGATAGCTCTACTAGACGTTGATGTCTTGTGTCCAGTGGGATAGCTCTACTAGACGTTGATGTCTTGTGTCCAGTGGGATAGCTCTACTAGACGTTGATGTCTTGTGTCCAGTGGGATAGCTCTACTAGACGTTGATCTGATGTCTTGTGTCCAGTGGGATAGCTCTACTAGACGTTGATGTCTTGTGTCCAGTGGGATAGCTCTACTAGACGTTGATGTCTTGTGTCCAGTGGGATAGCTCTACTAGACGTTGATGTCTTGTGTCCAGTGGGATAGCTCTACTAGACGTTGGCCTGACGTCTTGTGTCCAGTGGGATAGCTCTACTAGACGTTGATGTCTTGTGTCCAGTGGGATAGCTCTACTAGACGTTGATGTCTTGTGTCCAGTGGGATAGCTCTACTAGACGTTGACCTGATGTCTTGTGTCCAGTGGGATAGCTCTACTAGACATTGATGTCTTGTGTCCAGTGGGATAGCTCTACTAGACGTTGATGTCTTGTGTCCAGTGGGATAGCTCTACTAGACGTTGATGTCTTGTGTCCAGTGGGATAGCTCTACTAGACGTTGATGTCTTGTGTCCAGTGGGATAGCTCTACTAGACGTTGATCTGATGTCTTGTGTCCAGTGGGATAGCTCTACTAGACGTTGATGTCTTGTGTCCAGTGGGATAGCTCTACTAGACATTGACCTGATGTCTTGTGTCCAGTGGGATAGCTCTACTAGACGTTGATGTCTTGTGTCCAGTGGGATAGCTCTACTAGACATTGATCTGATGTCTTGTGTCCAGTGGGATAGCTCTACTAGACGTTGATGTCTTGTGTCCAGTGGGATAGCTCTACTAGACGTTGGTCTGATGTCTTGTGTCCAGTGGGATAGCTCTACTAGACGTTGACGTCTTGTGTCCAGTGGGATAGCTCTACTAGACGTTGATGTCTTGTGTCCAGTGGGATAGCTCTACTAGACGTTGATGTCTTGTGTCCAGTGGGATAGCTCTACTAGACGTTGATGTCTTGTGTCCAGTGGGATAGCTCTACTAGACATTGATGTCTTGTGTCCAGTGGGATAGCTCTACTAGACGTTGATGTCTTGTGTCCAGTGGGATAGCTCTACTAGACGTTGATGTCTTGTGTCCAGTGGGATAGCTCTACTAGACGTTGATGTCTTGTGTCCAGTGGGATAGCTCTACTAGACGTTGATGTCTTGTGTCCAGTGGGATAGCTCTACTAGACGTTGACCTGATGTCTAGTGTCCAGTGGGATAGCTCTACTAGACGTTGATGTCTTGTGTCCAGTGGGATAGCTCTACTAGACGTTGATGTCTTGTGTCCAGTGGGATAGCTCTACTAGACATTGATGTCTTGTGTCCAGTGGGATAGCTCTACTAGACGTTGATGTCTTGTGTCCAGTGGGATAGCTCTACTAGACGTTGATGTCTTGTGTCCAGTGGGATAGCTCTACTAGACGTTGATGTCTTGTGTCCAGTGGGATAGCTCTACTAGACGTTGATGTCTTCTGTCCAGTGGGATAGCTCTACTAGACGTTGATGTCTTGTGTCCAGTGGGATAGCTCTACTAGACGTTGATGTCTTGTGTCCAGTGGGATAGCTCTACTAGACGTTGATGTCTTGTGTCCAGTGGGATAGCTCTACTAGACGTTGATGTCTTGTGTCCAGTGGGATAGCTCTACTAGACGTTGATGTCTTGTGTCCAGTGGGATAGCTCTACTAGACGTTGATGTCTTGTGTCCAGTGGGATAGCTCTACTAGACGTTGATCTGATGTCTTGTGTCCAGTGGGATAGCTCTACTAGACGTTGATCTGATGTCTTGTGTCCAGTGGGATAGCTCTACTAGACGTTGATGTCTTGTGTCCAGTGGGATAGCTCTACTAGACGTTGATGTCTTGTGTCCAGTGGGATAGCTCTACTAGACGTTGATGTCTTGTGTCCAGTGGGATAGCTCTACTAGACGTTGATGTCTTGTGTCCAGTGGGATAGCTCTACTAGACGTTGATGTCTTGTGTCCAGTGGGATAGCTCTACTAGACGTTGACCTGATGTCTTGTGTCCAGTGGGATAGCTCTACTAGACATTGATGTCTTGTGTCCAGTGGGATAGCTCTACTAGACGTTGATGTCTTGTGTCCAGTGGGATAGCTCTACTAGACGTTGACCTGATGTCTTGTGTCCAGTGGGATAGCTCTACTAGACATTGATGTCTTGTGTCCAGTGGGATAGCTCTACTAGACGTTGATGTCTTGTGTCCAGTGGGATAGCTCTACTAGACGTTGATCTGATGTCTTGTGTCCAGTGGGATAGCTCTACTAGACGTTGATGTCTTGTGTCCAGTGGGATAGCTCTACTAGACGTTGATGTCTTGTGTCCAGTGGGATAGCTCTACTAGACGTTGATGTCTTGTGTCCAGTGGGATAGCTCTACTAGACGTTGATGTCTTGTGTCCAGTGGGATAGCTCTACTAGACGTTGACCTGACGTCTTGTGTCCAGTGGGATAGCTCTACTAGACGTTGATGTCTTGTGTCCAGTGGGATAGCTCTACTAGACGTTGACGTCTTGTGTCCAGTGGGATAGCTCTACTAGACGTTGGTCTGATGTCTTGTGTCCAGTGGGATAGCTCTACTAGACGTTGGTCTGATGTCTTGTGTCCAGTGGGATAGCTCTACTAGACGTTGACCTGACGTCTTGTGTCCAGTGGGATAGCTCTACTAGACGTTGATGTCTTGTGTCCAGTGGGATAGCTCTACTAGACGTTGATGTCTTGTGTCCAGTGGGATAGCTCTACTAGACGTTGATCTGATGTCTTGTGTCCAGTGGGATAGCTCTACTAGACGTTGATGTCTTGTGTCCAGTGGGATAGCTCTACTAGACGTTGATCTGATGTCTTGTGTCCAGTGGGATAGCTCTACTAGACGTTGATGTCTTGTGTCCAGTGGGATAGCTCTACTAGACGTTGATGTCTTGTGTCCAGTGGGATAGCTCTACTAGACGTTGATGTCTTGTGTCCAGTGGGATAGCTCTACTAGACGTTGATGTCTTGTGTCCAGTGGGATAGCTCTACTAGACGTTGATGTCTTGTGTCCAGTGGGATAGCTCTACTAGACATTGACCTGATGTCTTGTGTCCAGTGGGATAGCTCTACTAGACGTTGATCTGATGTCTTGTGTCCAGTGGGATAGCTCTACTAGACGTTGATGCCTTGTGTCCAGTGGGATAGCTCTACTAGACGTTGATGTCTTGTGTCCAGTGGGATAGCTCTACTAGACGTTGATGTCTTGTGTCCAGTGGGATAGCTCTACTAGACGTTGACCTGATGTCTTGTGTCCAGTGGGATAGCTCTACTAGACGTTGATGTCTTGTGTCCAGTGGGATAGCTCTACTAGACGTTGATGTCTTGTGTCCAGTGGGATAGCTCTACTAGACGTTGATGTCTTGTGTCCAGTGGGATAGCTCTACTAGACGTTGATGTCTTGTGTCCAGTGGGATAGCTCTACTAGGCGTTGATGTCTTGTGTCCAGTGGGATAGCTCTACTAGACGTTGATGTCTTGTGTCCAGTGGGATAGCTCTACTAGACGTTGATGTCTTGTGTCCAGTGGGATAGCTCTACTAGGCGTTGATGTCTTGTGTCCAGTGGGATAGCTCTACTAGACGTTGATGTCTTGTGTCCAGTGGGATAGCTCTACTAGACGTTGATGTCTTGTGTCCAGTGGGATAGCTCTACTAGACGTTGACCTGATGTCTTGTGTCCAGTGGGATAGCTCTACTAGACGTTGATGTCTTGTGTCCAGTGGGATAGCTCTACTAGACGTTGATGTCTTGTGTCCAGTGGGATAGCTCTACTAGACGTTGATGTCTTGTGTCCAGTGGGATAGCTCTACTAGACGTTGATGTCTTGTGTCCAGTGGGATAGCTCTACTAGACGTTGATGTCTTGTGTCCAGTGGGATAGCTCTACTAGACGTTCATGTCTTCTGTCCAGTGGGATAGCTCTACTAGACGTTGATGTCTTGTGTCCAGTGGGATAGCTCTACTAGACGTTGATGTCTTGTGTCCAGTGGGATAGCTCTACTAGACGTTGACCTGATGTCTTGTGTCCAGTGGGATAGCTCTACTAGACGTTGGTCTGATGTCTTGTGTCCAGTGGGATAGCTCTACTAGACATTGATGTCTTGTGTCCAGTGGGATAGCTCTACTAGACGTTGATGTCTTGTGTCCAGTGGGATAGCTCTACTAGACATTGATGTCTTGTGTCCAGTGGGATAGCTCTACTAGACGTTGGTCTGATGTCTTGTGTCCAGTGGGATAGCTCTACTACAAGTTGGTCTGATGTCTTGTGTCTAGTGGGATAGCTCTACTAGACGTTGATGTCTTGTGTCCAGTGGGATAGCTCTACTAGACGTTGATGTCTTGTGTCCAGTGGGATAGCTCTACTAGACGTTGGTCTGATGTCTTGTGTCCAGTGGGATAGCTCTACTAGACATTGATGTCTTGTGTCCAGTGGGATAGCTCTACTAGACATTGATGTCTTGTGTCCAGTGGGATAGCTCTACTAGACATTGATGTCTTGTGTCCAGTGGGATAGCTCTACTAGACGTTGATGTCTTGTGTCCAGTGGGATAGCTCTACTAGACGTTGACCTGATGTCTTGTGTCCAGTGGGATAGCTCTACTAGACGTTGATGTCTTGTGTCCAGTGGGATAGCTCTACTAGACGTTGATGTCTTGTGTCCAGTGAGATAGCTCTACTAGACGTTGATGTCTTGTGTCCAGTGGGATAGCTCTACTAGACGTTGATGTCTTGTGTCCAGTGGGATAGCTCTACTAGACGTTGATGTCTTGTGTCTAGTGGGATAGCTCTACTAGACGTTGATGTCTTGTGTCCAGTGGGATAGCTCTACTAGACGTTGGTCTGATGTCTTGTGTCCAGTGGGATAGCTCTACTAGACGTTGGTCTGATGTCTTGTGTCCAGTGGGATAGCTCTACTAGACGTTGGTCTGATGTCTTGTGTCCAGTGGGATAGCTCTACTAGACGTTGATGTCTTGTGTCTAGTGGGATAGCTCTACTAGACGTTGATGTCTTGTGTCCAGTGGGATAGCTCTACTAGACGTTGATGTCTTGTGTCCAGTGGGATAGCTCTACTAGACGTTGATGTCTTGTGTCCAGTGGGATAGCTCTACTAGACGTTGGTCTGATGTCTTGTGTCCAGTGGGATAGCTCTACTAGACGTTGATGTCTTGTGTCTAGTGGGATAGCTCTACTAGACGTTGATGTCTTGTGTCCAGTGGGATAGCTCTACTAGACGTTGATGTCTTGTGTCCAGTGGGATAGCTCTACTAGACGTTGACCTGATGTCTTGTGTCCAGTGGGATAGCTCTACTAGACGTTGATGTCTTGTGTCCAGTGGGATAGCTCTACTAGACGTTGATGTCTTGTGTCCAGTGGGATAGCTCTACTAGACGTTGGTCTGATGTCTTGTGTCCAGTGGGATAGCTCTACTAGACGTTGATGTCTTGTGTCCAGTGGGATAGCTCTACTAGACGTTGATGTCTTGTGTCCAGTGGGATAGCTCTACTAGACGTTGACCTGATGTCTTGTGTCCAGTGGGATAGCTCTACTAGACGTTGACCTGATGTCTTGTGTCCAGTGGGATAGCTCTACTAGACATTGATGTCTTGTGTCCAGTGGGATAGCTCTACTAGACGTTGATGTCTTGTGTCCAGTGGGATAGCTCTACTAGACGTTGATGTCTTGTGTCCAGTGGGATAGCTCTACTAGACGTTGACCTGATGTCTTGTGTCCAGTGGGATAGCTCTACTAGACGTTGACCTGATGTCTTGTGTCCAGTGGGATAGCTCTACTAGACGTTGATGTCTTGTGTCCAGTGGGATAGCTCTACTAGACGTTGATGTCTTGTGTCCAGTGGGATAGCTCTACTAGACGTTGATGTCTTGTGTCCAGTGGGATAGCTCTACTAGACGTTGATGTCTTGTGTCCAGTGGGATAGCTCTACTAGACGTTGATGTCTTGTGTCCAGTGGGATAGCTCTACTAGACGTTGATGTCTTGTGTCCAGTGGGATAGCTCTACTAGACGTTGATGTCTTGTGTCCAGTGGGATAGCTCTACTAGACGTTGACCTGATGTCTTGTGTCCAGTGGGATAGCTCTACTAGACGTTGGTCTGATGTCTTGTGTCCAGTGGGATAGCTCTACTAGACGTTGATGTCTTGTGTCCAGTGGGATAGCTCTACTAGACGTTGATGTCTTGTGTCCAGTGGGATAGCTCTACTAGACGTTGATGTCTTGTGTCCAGTGGGATAGCTCTACTAGACGTTGATGTCTTGTGTCCAGTGGGATAGCTCTACTAGACGTTGATGTCTTTTGTCCAGTGGGATAGCTCTACTAGACGTTGACCTGACGTCTTGTGTCCAGTGGGATAGCTCTACTAGACGTTGATGTCTTGTGTCCAGTGGGATAGCTCTACTAGACGTTGATGTCTTGTGTCTAGTGGGATAGCTCTACTAGACGTTGATCTGATGTCTTGTGTCCAGTGGGATAGCTCTAATAGACGTTGATGTCTTGTGTCCAGTGGGATAGCTCTACTAGACGTTGACCTGATGTCTTGTGTCCAGTGGGATAGCTCTACTAGACGTTGATGGCTTGTGTCCAGTGGGATAGCTCTACTAGACGTTGATGTCTTGTGTCCAGTGGGATAGCTCTAATAGACGTTGATGTCTTGTGTCCAGTGGGATAGCTCTAATAGACGTTGATGTCTTGTGTCCAGTGGGATAGCTCTACTAGACGTTGACCTGATGTCTTGTGTCCAGTGGGATAGCTCTACTAGACGTTGATGTCTTGTGTCCAGTGGGATAGCTCTACTAGACGTTGATGTCTTGTGTCCAGTGGGATAGCTCTACTAGACGTTGATGTCTTGTGTCCAGTGGGATAGCTCTACTAGACGTTGATGTCTTGTGTCCAGTGGGATAGCTCTACTAGACGTTGATGTCTTGTGTCCAGTGGGATAGCTCTACTAGACGTTGACCTGACGTCTTGTGTCATGTCTGTTGGTGGATGGTCTGTAGTATCAGTCCTGTTGGTGGATGGTCTGTAGTATCAGTCATGTCTGTTGGTGGATGGTCTGTAGTATCAGTCCTGTCTGTTGGTGGATGGTCTGTAGTACCAGTCCTGTCTGTTGGTGGATGGTCTGTAGTATCAGTCCTGTTTGTGGATGGTCTGTAGTACCAGTCCTGTCTGTTGGTGAATGTTCTGTAGTATCAGTCCTGTTGGTGGATGGTCTGTAGTATCAGTCCTGTTGGTGGATGGTCTGTAGTACCAGTCCTGTCTGTTGCTGGATGGTCTGTAGTATCAGTCCTGTTGGTGGATGGTCTGTAGTATCAGTCCTGTTGGTGGATGGTCTGTAGTATCAGTCCTGTTGGTGAATGGTCTGTAATATCAGTCATGTCTGTTGGTGGATGGTCTGTAGTATCAGTCCTGTCTGTTGGTGGATGTTCTGTAGTATCAGTCCTGTTGGTGGATGGTCTGTAGAATCAGTCCTGTTGGTGGATGGTCTGTAGTATCAGTCCTGTTGGTGGATGGTCTGTAGTATGAGTCCTGTCTGTTGGTGGATGGTCTGTAGTATCATTCCTGTCTGTTAGTGGATGGTCTGTAGTACCAGTCCTGTCTGTTGGTGGATGGTCTGTAGTATCAGTCCTGTTGGTGGATGGTCTGTAGTATCAGTCCTGTCTGTTGGTGGATGGTCTGTAGCATCAGTCCTGTTGGTGGATGGTCTGTAATACAAGTCCTGTCCTGTTGGTGGATGGTCTGTAGTATCAGTCATGTCTGTTGGTGGATGGTCTGTAGTATCAGTCCTGTCTGTTGGTGGATGGTCTGTAGCATCAGTCCTGTTGGTAGATGGTCTGTAGTATCATTCCCGTTGGTGGATGGTCTGTAGTATCATTCCCGTTGGTGGATGGTCTGTAGTATCATTCATGTTGGTGGATGGTCTGTAGTATCAGTCCTGTTGGTGGATGGTCTGTAGTATCAGTCCTGTTGGTGGATGGTCTGTAGTATCAGTCCTGTCTGTTGGTGGGGGGTCTGTAATATCAGTCCTGTCTGTTGGTGGATGGTCTGTAGTATCAGTCCTGTTGGTGGACGGTCTGTAGTATCAGTCCTGTTGGTGGATGGTCTGTAGTATCAGTCCTGTCTGTTGGTGGATGGTCTGTAGTACCAGGCCTGTCGGTGGATGGTCTGTAGCATCAGTCCTGTCTGTAGGTCTGTGTATATGTGTCTGTGCCCTTACAAAAAAACTGTGAAAAAACACGTGTGAATAAATCACATGACATTTTCACATGAGTCGGACAAGTGTGACGTTTTACATTTAACAAATCACGTTAAAAAAAAATCTGTAGCAGAAACAGAAACGTGAGTCAGACGTGGTTTCTGGATGTGGTTTCTGGATGTGGTTTCTGGATGTGGTTTTTGGACGTGGTTTCTGGACGTGGTTTTGGACGTGGTTTTGGACGTGGTTTTGGACGTGGTTTCTGGACGTGGTTTCTGGACGTGGTTTTGGACGTGGTTTCTGGATGTGGTTTTGGACGTGGTTTCTGGACTTGGTTTTGGACGTGGTTTCTGGACGTGGTTTTGGACGTGGTTTCTGGACGTGGTTTTGGACGTGGTTTCTGGATGTGGTTTTGGACGTGGTTTCTGGACGTGGTTTTGGACGTAGTTTCTGGATGTGGTTTTGGACATGGTTTCTGGATGTCGTTTTGGACGTGGTTTCTGGACGTGGTTTCTGGACGTGGTTTCTGGGCGTGGTTTCTGGGTGTGGTTTTGGACGTGGTTTCTGGACGTGGTTTCTGGGTGTGGTTTTGGACGTGGTTTTGGACGTGGTTTTGGACGTGGTTTCTGGACGTGGTTTCTGGACGTGGTTTCTGGACGTGGTTTCTGGGTGTGGTTTCTGGGTGTGGTTTCTGGACGTGGTTTCTGGACGTGGTTTCTGGACGTGGTTTTGGACCTGGAAAATCAATACGGAGACAGAGCTCCTCTCTTCTTTCACTGGGCTTCTTCCAACGCTCACTGGCCAACATGTGAACAAGAGAGGGAAAAGGGGGGAAACCTAGTCAGTTGTCCAACTGAAATGTATTCAACTGAAATGTGTCTTCTGCATTTAACACAACCCCTCTGAATCAGAGAGGTGCTGGGGGGGGGCTGCCTTAATCTACATCCACGGCACCCAGGGAACACTGGGTTAATGGCCTTGCTCAGGAGCAGAACGACAGACCTTGTCAGCTCAGGGATTCGATCCGGCAACCTTTCAGTTACTGTCCCAACGCTCTAACCACCAGAATACCTGCCGCCCCCCGAAGTGTGGTTCTGCAGCAGCAGCAACACTGAATGGATGGTTTAGAAATAATACGTTATTATTTTTAACAGACTTTAATTTGACTCCGGTAGGCTAAGTTATCTTTTTAAAGAATGTCTTTCCAGAATGTCTTTCCAGAATGTCTTTACAGAATGTATTTTACAGAATGTCTTTTACAGAATGTCTTTCCAGAATGTCTTTTACAGAATGTCTTTACAGAATGTCTTCCCAGAATGTCTTTCCAGAATGTCTTTTACAGAATGTCTTTACAGAATGTCTTTCCAGAATGTCTTTCCAGAATGTCTTTTACAGAATGTCTTTTACAGAATGTCTTTCCAGAATGTCTTTCCAGAATGTCTTTCCAGAATGTCTTTTACAGAATGTCTTTCCAGAATGTCTTTCCAGAATGTCTTTCCAGAATGTCTTTACAGAATGTCTTTACAGAATGTCTTTACAGAATGTCTTGACAGAATGTCTTTACAGAATGTCTTTTACAGAATGTCTTTACAGAATGTATTTTACAAAATGTCTTTCGAGAAAGTCTTTCCAGAATGTCTTTCCAGAATGTCTTTCCAGAATGTCTTTACAGAATGTCTTCCCAGAATGTCTTTCCAGAATGTCTTTTACAGAATGTCTTTTACAGAATGTCTTTCCAGAATGTCTTTTACAGAATGTCTTTACAGAATGTCTTTTACAGAATGTCTTTCCAGAATGTCTTTACAGAATGTCTTTCCAAAATGTCTTTACAGAATGTCTTTACAGAATGTCTTTACAGAATGTCTTTACAGAATGTCTTTCCAGAATAGTCATTACACAATGTCTTTAAACAATGTCTTTCCAGAATGTCTTTTACAGAATGTCTTTTACAGAATGTCTTTTACAGAATGTCTTTCCAGAATGTCTTTCCAGAACGTCTTTACAGAACGTCTTTCCAGAACGTCTTTTCAGAACGTCTTTACAGAACGTCTTTTCAGAACGTCTTTCCAGAACGTCTTTCCAGAACGTCTTTACAGAATGTCTTTACAGAATGTTTTTCCAGAATGTCTTTTACAGAATGTCTTTAGAGAATGTCTTTACAGAATGTCTTTACAGAATGTCTTTACAGAACGTCTTTACAGAACGTCTTTCCAGAATAGTCATTACAGAATGTCTTTAAAGAATGTATTTACAGAATGTCTTTAAAGAATGTCTTTACAGAATGTCTTTACAGAATGTCTTTACAGAACGTCTTTCCAGAATAGTCATTACAGAATGTCTTTAAAGAATGTCTTTACAGAATGTCTTTACAGAATGTCTTTACAGAACGTCTTTACAGAACGTCTTTCCAGAATGTTTTTCCAGAATGTCTTTACAGAATGTCTTTCCAGAATGTTTTTCCAGAATGTCTTTACAGAATGTCTTTACAGAATGTCTTTACAGAATTAGCAATTCCATATGTGGAAAAATTGCTCTTGGTTTTTTTACAATTTCCCATGTGAACGTGAGATTTTCCCATGAGGACGTTTTTTACTTGTAAAACTGCAATTCACATGTAAGGTACAAACATGTGCACGTGAAAAGGTGGTGTTAACATGTGATCTCTAAACGTAAAGCTTTTGAAAATATGGTGTCACGTGACTAGGCCTAGTGGTTAGAGCGTTGGACTAGTAACCTAAAGGTTGCAAGATCAAATCCCTGAGCTGACAAGGTAAAAATCTGTCGTTCTGCCCCTGACCAAGGCAGTTAACCCACTGTTCCTAGGTAGGCTGTCATTGTAAATAAGAATTTGTTATTAAGTGTTAACTGACTTGCCTGGTTAAATAACGGTAATAAAATAATTCAAACTCAACATGTGAAAACAGCTAATTCATATTTGAAAATGCGATTCTCACATGTGAAACTACAAATTTGCCATGTGTGTTTTTTGTATTTTTTTGTAAGGGTGAAGTCACAGGCAGAAGCCCGGAACATTCTTGATCCTCCACCCGCCATGCTACATGTCAAGGAGATCTGGAACACGCCATGCTACATGTCAAGGAGATCTGGAACACGCCATGCTACATGTCCAGGAGATCTGGAACACGCCATGCTACATGTCAAGGAGATCTGGAACACGCCATGCTACATGTCAAGGAGATCTGGAACACGCCATGCTACATGTCCAGGAGATCTGGAACACGTCATGCTACATGTCCAGGAGATCTGGAACACGTCATGCTACATGTCAAGGAGATCTGGAACACGTCATGCTACATGTCCAGGAGATCTGGAACACGTCATGCTACATGTCCAGGAGATCTGGAACACGTCATGCTACATGTCCAGAAGATCTGGAACACGCCATGCTACATGTCAAGGAGATCTGGAACACGCCATGCTACATGTCAAGGAGATCTGGAACACGCCATGCTACATGTCAAGGAGATCTGGAACACGCCATGCTACATGTCAAGGAGATCTGGAACACGCCTTGCTACATGTCCAGGAGATCTGGAACACGTCATGCTACATGTCCAGAAGATCTGGAACACGCCATGCTACATGTCAAGGAGATCTGGAACACGCCATGCTACATGTCAAGGAGATCTGGAACACGTCATGCTACATGTCAAGGAGATCTGGAACACGCCATGCTACATGTCAAGGAGATCTGGAACACGTCATGCTACATGTCAAGGAGATCTGGAACACGTCATGCTACATGTCCAGAAGATCTGGAACACGTCATGCTACATGTCCAGAAGATCTGGAACACGTCATGCTACATGTCCAGGAGATCTGGAACACGCCATGCTACATGTCAAGGAGATCTGGAACACGTCATGCTACATGTCAAGGAGATCTGGAACACGCCATGCTACATGTCCAGGAGATCCTCCACACGCCATGCTACATGTCAAGGAGATCTGGAACACGCCATGCTACATGTCCAGGAGATCTGGAACACGCCATGCTACATGTCCAGAAGATCTGGAACACGCCATGCTACATGTCCAGAAGATCTGGAACACGCCTTGCTACATGTCCAGGAGATCTGGAACACGTCATGCTACATGTCCAGGAGATCTGGAACACGCCATGCTACATGTCCAGGAGATCTGGAACACGTCATGCTACATGTCCAGGAGATCTGGAACACGTCATGCTACATGTCCAGGAGATCTGGAACACGTCATGCTACATGTCAAGGAGATCTGGAACACGTCATGCTACATGTCCAGGAGATCTGGAACACGTCATGCTACATGTCAAGGAGATCTGGAACACGTCATGCTACATGTCAAGGAGATCTGGAACACGTCATGCTACATGTCCAGGAGATCTGGAACACGTCATGCTACATGTCAAGAAGATCTGGAACACGTCATGCTACATGTCCAGGAGATCTGGAACACGTCATGCTACATGTCCAGGAGATCTGGAACACGTCATGCTACATGTCCAGGAGATCTGGAACACGTCAGGCACGTTGAAAACTCTACTCACTACCGTAGTTCACTCTACGTGCGCTCCGTCAAGTTTAGTGAGAGGTCCGTGTGAGTTGCTTTCTGTTCTCGGAAACTGAAGGGAGACGTATTTCGTTTCAGAATATGGACTACAGAAGTGTTTCTGGTGTTTTATCCTGCAGGTCATTTTACAAGACTATGTGGTTAGAGGGGAGGGGCGGCACCGTAGCCTAGTGGTTAGAGTGTTGGACTAGTAACCAAAAGGTTGCAAGTTCAAATCCCTGAGCTGCCAATGTAAAAATCTGTCATTCTACCCCTGAAAACTGCTCATAGGCCGTCATTGAAATAAGAATTTGTTCTTAGCTGACTTGACAAGTAAAATAAAAAAAAATCTATTGTATACTTTCACTAAACCTCACCGTTTTATATTTTAATAATAATATATTTTTACTGTAATTCACAGATAAAGTTATAACATCAATTATAGCAATAGTATTTATTAATTTAGTATACATCCCTCCTCGTATTACTGTACAAGTCAGAAGGTTCATCACATCCAGTGTGTGTCTGAAACACATCAGTATAGTTTTAACACAGCTGAATACTGCCCCCATGTGGCTTTATGGAGTATTACATTAGTGTCAGGTGTTACACAGTCTACGAGGTGGGTTTATCAAATATTATCACATGAGTCTATGTGGGTTTATCAAAGATTATCACATGAGTCTATGAGGTATGTTATAACATTATAATAATCATTGGTGTATTTTACATTTTTTTAAATGTATTTTACCTTTATTTAACTAGGCAAGTCAGTTAAGAACAAATTCTTATTTTCAATGACGGCCTAGGAACAGTGGATTAACTGCCTTGTTCAGGGGGCAGAACGACAGATTTGTACCTTGTCAGCTCGGGGATTTGAACTTGCAACCTTTTGGCTATGAGGTGGGTTATAACATTATAATAATCATTGGTCTATGAGGTGTGTTATAACATTATAATAATCATTGGTCTATGAGGTGTGTTATAACATTATAATAATCATTGGTCTATGAGGTGTGTTATAACATTATAATAATCATTGGTCTATGAGGGGGGTTATAACATTATAATAATCATTGGTCTATGAGGTGGGTTATAACATTATATAGATTGACATAACTAAAGCAGATTCAATTTGATTGGCTGTTTGCATGCGATTTCAGTTTGCGTTTGAGTTGTGTCGCGTATCAGCAATACGTGTTTGAATTCGATGTCACTTTCAACCCGTCAACTGGAACCGAAGTTGTGTGAACGTTGTGTTGTCTGACCTCAGCCTCGCACACGGCGAAGAAAACTGTCAACGTAGCGTAGATACCAACATCGCCCCGGGGATTGACCGGGTCTAGGAGTCCTGATCAGTTCCAGGAAGTGATGTCCTGTGGTAGTACATGCAGTGTAATAGAGTACACCAAAATATTTCATTTATCAGATACATTTCTGTTGTTAATAAATTCTCCCAGCTATTATACCTTATAGACTGGCATCATATGTAGATATCCACCCAAACACACAACTATCTTTCTGTCAAGACATGTTCTTTCTCTGGGATTTCCTCAACACCTAAACCACAAAGACAGCCAAGCCGTGCCTATGAACCTACAGCCCGGGTCACGTCTCAGAGAGCTAGAAGGGTTAAATATAAAATGTCTGTATATTTACAAGAGAGGAAAAAAGGGAGGATAGTTTTTAACGATCACCTGCCTGTCTTTGTCAATTCTGAACAGTCCAGACTGAAAAGCCACTCCTAGACATGTCTAAATGAGGACTGTCCCCCCGCCCCCCCGGTGGGGCCCAAATCAAATAGAAACACAACATGAGTCCAAAACAAGTTAAAAGACGATCCTGGCGGCCTTTATCCACCAACAGCCACGGTATAGAACAACCTTCACAAAGGCCGACACGTCCCGGCGGACCGACACTCAATAAACATTTGGAGACTTTAAAAGGTGTAAAGCAGTAAGCCGTTTAGGTCCCTGCCACAGGCCCAGCCAGCCCTGCCAGCGTGCTGCTTTGGCCATCAGGCATACCGGGAGTAATTACATTTTCCGAGGATAGTTTTTTTTCCCAATAGTAGCAGAATGAGTGGTTCTGTGATTTGCTTATAGGCTAATGCACGATGCAAATGACACGCAATACGAAAGTATCTTCCCAAAGCGAAACCACTCAGCCTCTCAGCTCTGAATGTCCCTTCTCTCCTGAGAACACTCTTAGTCACTATCTAACACAATATATTCTCCTCCTGGTGAAAGAGAGCGGTGAATTTAGGGTCTGGTTCAATGTTACGGGATTACATTAGGCTAGGTTAGGACTGGAGAGACTTTGGAGATATATTGACTTTTAAAACAGACGTTCTCCAGGAACATCAGCAGGGTCTACGTAAGTAAATCTAGAATAAGAGGTGTCTTTAATTTGAACACAGAATTTCAATACTGAGGTAGGATTGGATTTCTTCATTGTTTCGTTAGCCTCTCTGTCAATCTCTCTCTCTCTCTCTCTGTCTCTCTCTGTCTCTCTCTCTCTCTCTCTCTCTCTGCCTCTCTCTCTCTCTCTCTCTCTCTCTCTCTCTGCCTCTCACTCTCTCTGTCTGCCACTCTCTCTCTCGCTCTCTCTGTCTGTCTCTCTCTCTCTCTCTCTCTCTCTCTCTCTCTCTCTCTCTCTCTCTGCCTCTCCCTCTCTCTCTGCCTCTCACTCTCTCTGTCTGCCACTCTCTCTCTCTCTCTCTCTGCCTCTCCCTCTCTGCCTTTCTCTCTCAATTAAATTTACAATCAATTTTAATTCAAGGGGATTTATTGGAAAAGCAAGTGAAATAGATAAAAAACAAAAGTGAAATAAACAATAAAAATGAACAGTAAACATTACTCTCACAGAAGTTCTAAATGTCATATCATGTATACATACAGTGTCGTAATGATGTGCAAATAGTTAAAGCACAAGAGGGAAAATTAATAAACATAAATATGGGTTGTATTTACAATGGTGTTTGTTCTTCACTGGTTGACCTTTTCTTGTGGCAACAGGTCACACATCTTGCTGCTGTGATGTCACACTGTGCTATTTCACTCAGTACATATGGGTGAAATAAACTCTCTCTATCTCCATCTCTCACATTGCATTTTATTTGTGTTAAATACAGCTCATATATGTAGTTATCTCTCAGACACTATAGTATGGGCAGTAGTTATCTCTCAGACACTATAGTATGGGCAGTAGTTATCTCTCAGATACTATAGTATGGGCAGTAGTTATCTCTCAGACACTATAGTATGGGCAGTAGTTATCTCTCAGACACTAGTATGGACAGTAGTTATCTCTCAGATACTATAGTACGGGCAGTAGTTATCTCTCAGACACTATAGTATGGGCAGTAGTTATCTATCAGACACTATAGTGTGGGCAATAGTTATCTCTCAGATACTAGTATGGGCAATAATTCAAATGATTAAATACTTACATGAACCTCTCTGAATCTAGATTGGCTTTGATAAAAAATCCCTTCTGATTTACATGTTGTTCCATCGACTAAAATCCCATCATATTCAACACGTCAATCAATAACAACAGAGATTTTTCCCCTCCCAAATTAGTGAACCATTTGGTAATTAAAAGTTATTTCATGCCATAACGAGTCCTTCGTTTTCATAATACATATTTAATTCAGTAGGCACTGGGGGTCCTACAGCCTTGCCTGTTAACTGTCCGCTTTGAAAATAATCACAAATCTGTCAAAGTTTGGAGTGAGTGACTGCCTGTCTTCAAACATGGCCCCTAATTAAAGATGAAAGCAATGTGCAAGCTGCTGAGTTTCTCTCTGACTGACTGATGGAGAGATGGAGAGACTGGAGAGAGTCTCCCTCCTCTTCTCTTCTCTTCTCAATCAACGTTCCTGCTGATGCTGCCGGTGGTGCAGAGGAGGCAGGTTGAGGCACGTTTCAAATGGAATCACTTTCACCGTTTCATTTCATTTCTAAATCATCTATCTTTCCTCTCTCGTTACGACAGTTTGAAACGGTGACGATTTGAACACGGTGGTAGCCCAGTGTGAGGTGTTGCTGTTGAGTGATATTTCCTTCTGTCTGTTGATCGTGTGGATGAATAGTCCACATACTGCAGTAGTTGTACCTACTGTACATCCACACCACTCTTTGGTGGTCTGGCTTTTTTTCAACACCAGTTTTTATTTTAGTTTCACATTTTCTCAGAGACATGTCGCAACAAAAAAACTGTGAACAAAGAGACAATTACTGTCTTTTTTTCTAGATCCAGCTTTAACTTCTGCAGTATTCCTTTTGAAGTCACAACCATTCCCTGGCATGTAACGAAGGCATTTCTATTTTGTTTGTTTTCACGCTTTTGACTGACAAGCTTTGTTTGGTGTTTGTCGACTTAGCAATTGAGCCTGTAGTGCCATGATTACAAGCCTACATCAAAGTTTCTTTTCCAGACTGCATCCAGTGGCCTGGGAGGTCCCTAAAGACCTGTCTGCTCTGACAGCCCTCTGCTCTGCTCTGTTCCTACCCCTTGTATGTGACAGGGTGTGAGTGCCGGGAAGAGAGAAGAGAAGAGAGAGCAGCCAGCAGGGAGAGAGAGAGAAAGAGAGAGAGAGAGAGAGACAGAGCAGAGAGAGAGACAGATCAGAGAGAGAGAGAGCAGAGAGAGAGAGAGAACAGAGAGAGAGACAGAACAGAGAGAGAGAGAGAGCAGAGAGAGAGGCAGAGCAGAAAGAGGCAGAGCAGAATGAGGCAGAGCAGAGAGAGAGGCAGAGCAGAGAGAGAGGCAGAGCAGAAAGAGGCAGAGCAGAATGAGGCAGAGCAGAGAGAGAGACAGAGCAGAGAGAGAGGCAGAGCAGAAAGAGGCAGAGCAGAGAGAGGCAGAGCAGAGAGAGAGGCAGAGCAGAGAGAGGCAGAGCAGAGAGAGACAGAGCAGAGAGAGACAGA
>NW_026601109.1:40956-48456 GCF_029448725.1 Salvelinus fontinalis
TTTCACTACAGACCAGATGACCTATCTGATAGTCCTCTTTCATTACAGACCAGATGACCTATCTGATAGTCCTCTTTCACTACAGACCAGATGACCTATCTGATAGTCCTCTTTCACTATAGACCAGATGACCTATCTGATAGTTCTCTTTCACTACAGACCAGATGACCTATCTGATAGTCCTCTTTCACTACAGACCAGATGACCTATCTGATAGTCCTCTTTCACTACAGACCAGATGACCTATCTGATAGTCCTCTTTCACTACAGACCAGATTACCTATCTGATAGTCCTCTTTCACTATAGACCAGATGACCTATCTGATAGTTCTCTTTCACTACAGACCAGATGACCTATCTGATAGTCCTCTTTCACTACAGACCAGATGACCTATCTGATAGTCCTCTTTCACTACAGACCAGATGACCTATCTGATAGTCCTCTTTCACTACAGACCAGATGACCTATCTGATAGTCCTCTTTCACTACAGACCAGATGACCTATCTGATAGTCCTCTCATTCACTACAGAACAGATGACCTATCTGATAGTCCTCTTTCACTACAGACCAGATGACCTATCTGATAGTCTCCTCTCTTTCACTACAGACCAGATGACAAATCTGATAGTCTCCTCTCTTTCACTACAGACCAGATTACCTGTCTGATAGTCCTCTTTCATTACAGACCAGATGACAAATCTGAGAGTCCTCTCTTTCACTACAGACCAGATGACCTATCTGATAGTCCTCTTTCACTACAGACCAGATGACCTATCTGATAGTCCTCTTTCACTACAGACCAGATGACAAATCTGAGAGTCCTCTCTTTCACTACAGACCAGATGACCTATCTGATAGTCCTCTTTCACTACAGACCAGATGACAAATCTGATAGTCTCCTCTCTTTCACTACAGACCAGATGACCTATCTGATAGTCCTCTTTCACTACAGACCAGATGACCTATCTGATAGTCATCTTTCACTACAGACCAGATTACCTGTCTGATAGTCCTCTTTCACTACAGACCAGATGACCTATCTGAGAGTCCTCTCTTTCACTACAGACCAGATGACCTATCTGATAGTCCTCTTTCATTACAGACCAGATGACCTATCTGATAGTCCTCTCTTTCATTACAGACCAGATGACCTATCTGATAGTCCTCTTTCACTACAGACCAGATGACCTATCTGATAGTCCTCTTTCATTACAGACCAGATTACCTGTCTGATAGTCCTCTCTTTCACTACAGACCAGATGACCTATCTGATAGTCCTCTTTCACTACAGACCAGATGACCTATCTGATAGTCCTCTTTCACTACAGACCAGATGACCTATCTGATAGTCCTCTCTTTCACCATCTCATTGCTTGTTGCCATCAGGAGGTTTTTATCTTCCTTCATGCTCCTGTTTTCTATCTTTCTTGTTTTCTTTCTGGCGATGTCTTGGTTCTCTCTGGTGAACCCCAGAGGAGCGTCTTCAGACAACTCTCACTTCTTTCATTGTTCGAAAAATGAAAACGTGGCATTAAGTCATTGGTAGTATGTATAGTCTTTACACAGACCTTCACACAGACAGACAGACAGACAGACAGACAGACAGACAGACAGACAGACAGACAGACATTGGTAGTATGTATAGTCTTTACACAGACCTTCACCCAGACAGACAGACAGACAGACAGACAGACAGACAGACAGACAGACAGACAGACAGATAGGCAGACAGACAGACAGACAGACAGACAGACATTGGTAGTATGTATTGTCTTTACACAGACCTTCACCGAGACAGACAGACAGACAGACAGACAGACAGACAGACAGACATTGGTAGTATGTATAGTCTTTACACAGACCTTCACCGAGACAGACAGACAGACAGACAGACAGACAGACAGACAGACAGACAGTGGTAGTATATATTATCTTTACACAGACCTTCACAGAGACAGACAGACAGAGAAGGTTATGTCAATGTCACTTAAATAAAAAACATGAATATATTAATTCTTTACAAAGCGGAAAAAGTGGTTGAGTTGTTTCCCATAACATCCAACATGATTGAAGACAAGATTCAAACGAAGGTATTTCATATAAGCAGCTTTTCAAGATGTTAAAGGCTGATGTGGCGGACGGCCGGGAGAGGTGAGGGGAGTTGTTATTGACAGGAGATATCCGGCAGCCCGCTGGCTCCACCCCCGGGCCTTCTATGGACGTCCTGCCCCAACGAGGCAAGGCTGTGGGTCGTTAAGCCAGGGAGTGCTTGGGGATAAAGGAGGAAGCAGCCTGCACAGAGAGGCAGAGGAGGAGAGAACCAGGAGTTTTATGAAGAGTGGGAAGAGTGGGAAGAGTGGGAAGAGTGGGAAGAGTGGGAAGAGTGGGAGAAGTGGGAGCAGCGAGAACAGCGAGAACAATATCTGTGTGATTACCCATCGTGACCTGGACTGTTGGACTACCCCCCACCCCCCCCTTGTGTACCAGACCGGATTGGCTGAGGACCCGAGCGTGAGGATTACCCCTGGAGAACAGAACGGACAACGAGAACGGCTTGTGGACTGTGAAGTAATTAGTGAATTCCACCTTCTTCCCCAGTGTACCAAAATCCCTATTAAACTCCCCATTAGCATTCTAGTTGTGCTACTGGGATATGTTTTGGTATTGAACTAGGTGATGTGGAAACCTCACACCCTTGAGCCTGCTACACTGTATTTTGTTATTTGTCTATTTTCACAAGCTGTTGTTCCTAATACAAAACAGAATAAAAAATCTGTCTATTTACTGCTATATTTTTCCCTGACAAAAGGACTTTTATATTTTCAAAGGGAAAAAAAAGCATCAATATCCTTTTCATACTACACAATAAGAGTTCAACTGTTCTCCCCTGCTCATTGGTCAGTCCAGAACAGCACTGCCACAGAGAGCATCATAGTCAGAGAGGGCTGTTCAGAGACCTCCCCTTTCTCCTAATACCATTATCTCTGCCTCCCCTGTGTCCAGGGATGTAAAACAACAAGTCATTTGGTGTCCTTTGTTCTCAATAATTGTGGGAGAAGACTTTAAGATAAGTATAGGCCTACTACGTGATGCAGAGTTATGTAGTCAGGCGTCAGGACACCCCTCACATAACACCAATCAAACGGAGGTAAGTGGTGGTGAGGTATTCTATGACGCCATGACGGCCTCTAACACTGCTAGCAGTGGATTGTTTTGGTTTGTGTTTTGATGGACAGACTGGGGTTCTTTTGTCTCTGCATACTTACAGATGACACTCACGGCCTGCTAGCTGCTCTGGCAGTCTGTCTCTCTCTCTCTCTCGCTGTCTGTCTCTCTCTCTCCCTCTCTGTCTCTCTCCCTCCCTCCCCCTCTCTCTCTCTCTCTCTCCCTGTCTCTCTATCGCTGTCTCTCTCTCTCTCTCGCTGTCTGTCTCTCTCTCTCCCTCCCACTCTCTCTTCTCTCTCTCTCTCTCCCCCCCCTCTCTCTCTCTCCCCCCCCTCTCTCCCTCTCTCTCCCTCCCCCCCTCTCTCTCTCCCTCTCTCTCTCTCGCTGTCTGTCTCTCTCTCTCCCCCCCCCCTCTCTCTCTCTCTCCCTCCCCCCCTCTCTCTCTCCCTCTCCCTCGCTCACCGTGGTAATTCAGCTGCATTGTTTCTCTGCCTCATTGAAGCGGTTTGTAAAGAAAACGTCTGCACCCTCCACCCAGTTTACAGAGTATTTATTCAAATGCATTCAAGCCACTGCACTTCTAACCTTCAGTAGAAAAAAAATGAACACGCCGGTTAATCAAAAGTTAATTGTATACCGTAATTCTCATGCAGATGAGGCCTCAAGTACAGAAGTCCCTGATCTTCAATTATTAATAAAATACATAAATCAACACTATAGAAAAAACTGTGTGGGACTCAGTGGCGAGTTAACAATTAGGCAATGTTTAATTTGTGGCAAACAAAGTAAAGATACACACGGGGTCTCCAAAGAAACAATAAGGTTGAATTAAACTGGAAAATATACTGATTAACTGCAGAAGACAAATGTGTGGTTGATCCATGTGATTAAATCAAAACCATTATGAGGAAAGATCTGGTTGCATGGGAACAATTCGATATAACATTACTGAATATATATATATATACTCTGCACACTGTACGTAGGAGAAAACAGTCAAAGATATTGGCTTCCTATTCATTCCTGGAGACAAAAAACTGTGAATTGAATTTGAGTCCTACGGCTTTACAAAATGAACTAAATGATGCTGTTTACAAAAAGGAAAGTTTCAGCTCAGGTGAAATCCTGTGATGATATATCCCACGCTGTGCAAGTGGTACCTTCACAGTGTTATTGGAACAGTTTTGCCAAGTCTTCCCCTGTGGGAACACTGAGCAGGACTCATCCACTTCTCCGCCAATGCACAACTCTTTTACTTTAACCGTTATCTACAGGGCTTCAGCAACAACAAATAGAGAATGTTTTGAATCAAATACAATGTTTTTTGTTTTAGATGTATTTAAGACCAGTTTATTAATAATCAACCATTCTGATACTGACTATAACTCCTTATTTAGAATTTCAGTGAGCTCGCTGGGCTTTGGGTGCTGACATTAGCATTGTAGGTTTGGGTAAGACAAATGGCAAATCATTTATTTAAAAAAAAAAATTGAGAAGAGAAACGGCCCAAGGCAACTGCCCTGAGGGACACCGCACTGTACACATCTGATGTTAGAGAAGCTTCCATTGGAAAACACTCTCTGGGTTCTATTGGATAAATAACTCTCCAACCATGTGATGGGAAGTGATGGAAAAGCCATTGCAAGTGAGTTTCTTCAATAATAGTTTACCATCTAGGTTGTCTATAGTTTACCATCTAGGTTGTCTATAGTTTCCCATCTAGGTTCTCTATAGTTTCCCATCTAGGTTCTCTATAGTTTACCATCTAGGTTGTCTATAGTTTCCCATCTAGGTTCTCTATAGTTTCCCATCTAGGTTCTCTATAGTTTACCATCTAGGTTGTCTATAGTGTCCCATCTAGGTTCTCTATAGTGTCCCATCTAGGTTGTCTATAGTGTCCCATCTAGGTTGTTTATAGTGTCCCATCTAGGTTGTCTATAGTTTACCATCTAGGTTGTCTATAGTTTCCCATCTAGGTTGTCTATAGTATCCCATCTAGGTTGTCTATAGTTTACCATCTAGGTTGTCTATAGTTTCCCATCTAGGTTGTCTATAGTGACCCATCTAGGTTGTCTATAGTGTCCCATCTAGGTTGTCTATAGTTTCCCATCTAGGTTGTCTATAGTTTCCCATCTAAGTTGTTTAAACCTGGTTGCTTAATTATTGATGGATAACAATAGTTGTCTTCCACAACTCTCCAAAACTAACTTGAAATTTTTTTTTATTTTTTATTATAATTTTTCACTATTAGATCTTTGGTCCAAAAATATGATGGTTCACTCTTCAATGTTGTCATTTCCCTTCTGAGTTTTTCAACTTTACTAGTGTAACGTCTGTCTTCCTGAGGAGTAGTAAGGATCGGAGGACCAATGCGCAGCGTGGTACGTGTTCATGCTCTTTAATAAAACAATCGAAGACAGAAACAAAACAATAAACGACACGTGAAATAACTAACCGAAACAGTTCCGTGTGGAACACACAGAAAAGAAACGCAACACAGGTGGAAAAAGGCTACCTAAGTCTGATTCTCAATCAGAGACAACTAACGACACCTGCCTCTGGTTGAGAATCATACCAGACCAAACGCAAAAACCAACATAGAAAAACGAACATAGATAACCCACCCAACTCACGCCCTGACCATACTAAAACAAAGAAATAACACAAGAACTAAGGTCAGAACGTGACAACTAGTGAAATAGTCATTTAAATTATTGTCATTATCGAAAGCTTTTGATTTAAAATACCCATCAACTTCAGTGAACGATGGAGATGAATTGGGTTTTCTGCCCATGATATAATTTAAAGTGGAACTGACAGAGTTTTAGTAACATAAAACCTGTTCATATACAGCCCCAGGACGATTATAATAAGGCATTTGTGGAAATTCTTTAGCAATTTACAATTTACAGTGGGAAAGCGGCCGTACGTTTTGACAATTAATAGACACTGCAGTAAATAAAACCTAATAAAAACATCTGTCTTGTCCAGGACCAGAGTCTACACCGACCGGTGTGCTATAGCCAATCAGAGGTACAAAAGGCCTATATGCATATAAGCTATTTATCACATGCCATCATTCACTTTGAACTGGACTGTGTGTTTACAGGAAGTAGCAAACATGTGACTTTAGATCATTAGAAAACATACGCCAAAAGCCACAAAATACACCTGAATGTTTTTCTGTAAATATGTAAACACCACAGGAGTCCTCTTACATTCGGTAACTTATACAGTCCTATTGATCAGACGACCATGAAAAGGTAGGCTCGCTCTCCCTGTCACCACTTCCGCCGAAGTCGGTCCCTCTCCTTGTTCGGGCGGCGTTCTGCGGTCGACGTCACCGGCCTTCTAGCCATCGCCAATCCACTTTTCATTTTCCATTTGTTTTGTCTTTGTCTTACACACCTGGTTTCAATTCCCCAATTACATGTTCATTATTTAACCCTCTGTTCCCCCATGTTTGTTTGTGAGTAATTGTTTGTATGTAATACGGTCCGTTATGTGGGCTTGCTTTATTGTATTGTATAAGTCTATTTTGAGTAAATTACGTTTATTTACTAATTTCTGCTGTCCTGCGCCTGACTCCTCTACACAAGCTACACACAGACCACATTACACTCCCTCAGTTATGCACATCAACAACAACAAGATCAACAACTGATGCTAGCCATAGCAAGATGAACTGAAATCCCCCTGCATACTGCATTTAACAGTCCTCTGCATATTGTATGTAACAGCCCCCTGCTTACTGCATTTAACAGTCCTCTGCACACTGCACGTGGCAGTCCCCTGCATACTGTACATGTATAAACCTCATGTCTAAACCATGTCTAAACCCCATGTATAAACCCCATGTATTAACCCCATGTATAAACCCCATGTCTAAACCCCATGTATTAACCCCATGTCTAAACCCCATGTATAAACCCCATGTCTAAACCCCATCTATTAACCATGTCTAAACCCCATGTCTAAACCCCATGTATTAACCCCATGTATTAACCCCATGTCTAAACTCCATGTATTAACCCCATGTCTAAACCCCATGTCTAAACCCCATGTCTAAACCCCATCTATTAACCATGTCTAAACCCCATGTATAAACCCATGTATAAACCCCATGTCTAAACCCCATCTATTAACCATGTCTAAACCCCATCTATTAACCATGTCTAAACCCCATGTATAAACCCCATGTCTAAACCCCATGTCTAAACCCCATGTCTAAACCCCATGTATTAACCCCATGTCTAAACCCCATGTCTAAACCCCATCTATTAACCATGTCTAAACCCCATGTATTAACCCCATGTCTAAACCCCATCTATTA
>NW_026601109.1:50956-76292 GCF_029448725.1 Salvelinus fontinalis
ATAAACCTGGCTTTGAAGCACCGCTGGAGTTTATGAGGTAATGTTTTGGTCGGGGCACCCCTGACCTAGTCTTTCACAACAATGCAAATGGTGTAATGCCATAATGAGGATATGTGTGTTTGTGGTAGCCAGTATACTATAAACGGCACTGAGGTCTAAATACAAAGGGTATGGCATTTTGCATGGATATATTATTAACAGATTGAGGATCGTTATTTTAAATTAAATATGTCCATCTTTTGTGCTTTTTTAATTTTTAATTTATTTATATTGTGTCGAGTTCATTTCGATGCACTTCCGTTAAAATCTTTTAATGTTACAGGTCACACTGACTGTTGCGTCGTATCAGAACGACTTGTGTTTGTATTCCTCTAGTCATTTTGGCCACTGCATCAGCAGACACCTTCCTATTAGGTCAAATAAAACACGTCACTTCTAGAAGATACGGGCAGTTCAGGACTGCATACGTTTAAACATGGATCCCACTGCTATTAAAGCAAATACACATGAATATACAAATGATGACTGTAACTTTTCAGATGTAGCATATTTGACATTAATGTATCTGTGATATTCCTTGGTGGTATGCTTGGTAATGTACATGTGCTTCAGAATATGTGCAGTGGATTTAGCTATAAAAAACTGCAGTATGGTTGTATTTGTACTACTGATTAGTACTACAGATTAGTACTACTGATTTGATTAGTAATACAGATTAGTACAGTACTACCGATTAGTACTACTGATTTGATTAGTACTACAGATTAGTACTACTGATTTGATTAGTACTACAGATTAGTACGGTACTACCGATTAGTACTACTGATTTGATTAGTACTGCTGATTAGTACTACTGATTTGATTAGTACTACAGATTAGTACGGTACTACCGATTAGTACTACTGATTTGATTAGTACTGCTGATTAGTACTACTGATTTGATTAGTACTACTGATTAGTACTACTGATTAGCACTACGGACTAGTACTACTGATTAGCACTACTGATTTGATTAGTACTACTGATTAGTACCACTGATTTGATTAGTACTACTGATTAGCACTACTGATTAGTACCACTGATTTGATTAGTACTACCGATTAGTACTGCTGATTAGTACTACTGATTAGTACTGCTGAGTAGTACTACTGATTAGTACTACTGATTAGTACTACTACTGATACCTTGTTATTATATATGTGCAGTTGTATATTGATTTTCTGGACTGAAGTAGGCTACTACGTCCATCAGGTTAATGGAAACTAATTCTTACAATTCCTTCATATGTTGTTTTAAACTATTATCCTTGTCAATAATAATGATAATGGCGTAACTTGATATTCAATACTTTGCATATTTTTTTGAGTTCTTGATATTGTCCCTCAACATACTTGCATTGTAAAGACCTTAATATATATATTTTTTAAAAGGGTTATTTCCAATTAAATAAAAGATAGAGGAGATATCACCTCTAGTCACAGATAGAAGGCATCAGATACATGTCAGAATAATCTTAATAGTATTCACATAAGGTTCTTAGAATGCAATAAATGGAAGGTCTGCAACGATACATAAAACATGTACACCAGCGCCACGTTCAAAGGAACTATGACAAGTATTGGTCAAAATAAACACTTAGTCTGAATAAACCAGATTTTTAACAAAAGTACAGTATCATACAACAACTAAAATATGTCAATAAAGAGACTCAAGGTTAAAAAAACAAAAAACACTTGAATTTCATTACGAAATTAATTATTATACATGATGTGAAATATACATTATTGATCTTACATTTTGGCATTTACAAATGTCCGTCCATTGACATACAGTATATATTACAGCGAGGGATGGAGTTTTAGTTACAGTAAGGACAAGTGCATAGCAAAATAGAAAACCATTTAATCCTTCTATGGACATAACACAAAGCCTGACCAACTGCTATTTCAAAAACAACATTTGAACTAAACATATGTTTTGTAAGGCAAATATTTCATCATTTAAAATTGGCATAGTCTGAGAAAATGTCCACAAAGTCTTGTACCACCCGGTAGCAGAAGTCGTATTGTTCCTGGGGAAAGAATTTGAGAACCGTCAGGGAGAATTGTAAATACGACTCCGGTGAACTGACATGTAAAATGTTCACTGTGTAATGTCTATGTTTTAAATCCGTTTTGATCATTTTACTGTAAACCAGAGCACCAAAGACAAATATCCATTCTGTGTAAACTTAATGGACAATAAATTACTACATTATATGCTCTATTAATGACATTGGGACCGATAGATACTTGGTCAATTACGATGTGTGTCAAACTATGTTAAAACAATGGATTCTTTGGAAATTAAAGTAGGTTTACAAATGGTGATTTGTGTCAAAGGCCTCACCACAGTCTGGACCATATGTGGCCTCTGCATCCGTAAACTCACCACAGTCTGGACCATATGTGGCCTCTGCATCCGTAAACTCACCACGGTCTGGACCATATGTGGCCTCTGCATCCGTAAACTCACCACGGTCTGGACCATATGTGGCCTCTGCATCCGTAAACTCACCACAGTCTGGACCATATGTGGCCTCTGCATCCGTAAACTCACCACAGTCTGGACCATATGTGGCCTCTGCATCCGTAAACTCACCACAGTCTGGACCATATGTGGCCTCTGCATCCGTAAACTCACCACGGTCTGGACCATATGTGGCCTCTGCATCCGTAAACTCACCACGGTCTGGACCATATGTGGCCTCTGCATCCGTAAACTCACCACGGTCTGGACCATATGTGGCCTCTGCATCCGTAAACTCACCACAGTCTGGACCATATGTGGCCTCTGCATCCGTAAACTCACCACGGTCTGGACCATATGTGGCCTCTGCATCCGTAAACTCACCACAGTCTGGACCATATGTGGCCTCTGCATCCGTAAACTCACCACAGTCTGGACCATATGTGGCCTCTGCATCCGTAAACTCACCACAGTCTGGACCATATGTGGCCTCTGCATTCGTAAACTCACCACAGTCTGGACCATATGTGGCCTCTGCATCCGTAAACTCACCACAGTCTGGACCATATGTGGCCTCTGCATTCGTAAACTCACCACAGTCTGGACCATATGTGGCCTCTGCATCCGTAAACTCACCACAGTCTGGACCATATGTGGCCTCTGCATCCATAAACTCACCACAGTCTGGACCATATGTGGCCTCTGCATCCGTAAACTCACCACAGTCTGGACCATATGTGGCCTCTGCATCCGTAAACTCACCACAGTCTGGACCATATGTGGCCTCTGCATCCGTAAACTCACCACGGTCTGGACCATATGTGGCCTCTGCATCCGTAAACTCACCACAGTCTGGACCATATGTGGCCTCTGCATCCGTAAACTCACCACAGTCTGGACCATATGTGGCCTCTGCATCCGTAAACTCACCACAGTCTGGACCATATGTGGCCTCTGCATCCGTAAACTCACCACAGTCTGGACCATATGTGGCCTCTGCATCCGTAAACTCACCACAGTCTGGACCATATGTGGCCTCTGCATCCGTAAACTCTTCACAGTCTGGAAGACGTCCAGTAGGCCCTCGGCCTTGACCCGCTCCAGGATATTGCTCAGTGCAATGAACGTACCTGTTCGCCCTGCACCAGCACTACACAACAGAACATTCAATAAAAACAGTGACTTTGGGGTTTTGTGACTGTTGTAATGGGTTGCTAGTAACAGTAACAGTCTTGCCTAAAGAATGCCCAACAAACTATACAAGTAAAAAGTCTTACCAAAGTAACAGTAAATGTGTAATAATAAAGTGTAACCAAAGTAACAGTAAATGTGTGATAATAGTGTTACCAAAGTAACAGTAAATGTGTGATAATAAAGTGTTACCAAAGTAACAGTAAATGTGTGATAATAAAGTGTTACCAAAGTAACAGTAAATGTGTGATAATAGTGTTACCAAAGTAACAGTAAATGTGTGATAAAGGGTTACCAAAGTAACAGTAAATGTGTGATAATAGTGTTACCAAAGTAACAGTAAATGTGTAATAAAGAATTGTTACGAAGTACATTTAAAGTGGTATGAAAGTGTTACTTAGGTAACAGTGAAGTGTAAAAGTGTTACCAAGGTAACATATTCCACCACATGGTGATAAGGGTCAGAGTTTTAGCTACCTGCAGTGTACGATGATGGGATGGTTTCCTGACTGCTGTTGCTGTCTCTGCACCGAGGCGATGATGTCGATCATTCCTTTCCCTTCGGCTGGGATCCCGATCTCTGGCCAGCCGTGAAAGTGGAAGTGGCGGACCAGACGTGTCTGCTTATCCTGAAACATAGAAACCCAGGTTTGGAAAGATAATGTAGCTGTCAGGGTGCTCATTTTAGCAACATGCTAGGTTGGGACAGATCATTTAGCATTGGGAGCTAATTTTAGCAACATGCTAGGTTGGGACAGATCATTTAGCATTGGGAGCTAATTTTAGCAACATGCTAGGTTCGGACAGATCATTTAGCATTGGGAGCTAATTTTAGCAACATGCTAGGTTCGGACAGATCATTTAGCATTGGGAGCTAATTTTAGCAACATGCTAGGTTCGGACAGATCATTTAGCATTGGGAGCTAATTTTAGCAACATGCTAGGTTCGGACAGATCATTTAGCATTGGGAGCTAATTTTAGCAACATGCTAGGTTCGGACAGATCATTTAGCATTGGGAGCTAATTTTAGCAACATGCTAGGTTCGGACAGATCATTTAGCATTGGGAGCTAATTTTAGCAACATGCTAGGTTCGGACAGATCATTTAGTATTGGGAGCTAATTTGAGCAAAATGCTAAGTTTGGACAGATCATTTAGCATTTGGAGCTAATATTAGCAACATACTAGGTTTGGACAGTTCATTTAGCATCGGGAGCTAATTTTAGCAACATGCTAGGTTTGGATGGATAATTCAGCATTGGGAGCATATTTTTGCCATTTGCTAAGTTTTGGAAAGATAGTTTAGCGTTTGGGATGCACATTATTTGCAAAACGCTAGTTTCTCGTGATGACTGTTAACGTCTAATTTGGGTTGAGGGTTACAAGATTAGCAATATGCTAACATGACAAACACTTTATTGCTGTGACTAACCATGGACTCCTCTAGAGGTAAGAAGAGGGTTAATGTCTCAATAAACTACTGCTTAAAGTCCCTCACTACCTCACAGGGTATTTCCATGTAAACTTACTGGGCCGTAGGTGAGTACCAGATCCCGTACACTGAAGGTATCACACACAGTGTCTCCCTTCATCTCTACAGTGTAGTCTCCGTAGGTCACTGAGTCCTCTGTGGGCCAGTACTGGAAACACTTGTCCTGCAGGAGACACAGTCAATAGATTAAGTACTGGATAGCATAGTGATTCCATTACCATCAAATAACAGCCAAGTACAATATTACAATAACTCAAATCATGTTAGAACAGTAGCCTTGTACAATATTACAATAACTCAAATCATGTTAGAACAGTAGCCGAGTACAATATTACAATAACTCAAAACATGTAAGAACAGTAGCCTAGTACAATATTACAATAACTCAAATCATGTTAGAACAGTAGCCTAGTACAATATTACAATAACTCAAATCATGTTAGAACAGTAGCCTAGTACAATATTTCAATAACTCAAATCATGTTAGAACAGTAGCCTAGTACAATATTACAATAACTCAAAACATGTAAGAACAGTAGCCTAGTACAATATTACAATAACTCAAATCATGTTAGAACAGTAGCCTTGTACAATATTACAATAACTCAAATCATGTTAGAACAATAGCCGAGTACAATATTACAATAACTCAAAACAAAGAGTTCCTAGTTTTGGATCCTTGCTAGCAGTAGACAACTGAGATGCAGGTAGTTAGTAAGTGAATAGCATAGAGATATATTAATATAATATGAATTGTTTAAATGCTATTTCTCTGATGCAGATCCTTCCCTACCTGCTCCCTCTCCTGTAGTTCAGTCAGCATGACGATGGAGTGACACTTCCACTCCCAGGCCATCCTCCAGTAGTCCTCTACCGTGTGAGACAAAGGACCCTGGGTCGCTATGAAGTAGTCCTTCTGCCTGTAGCCCTGAGGACACCCCACCACAGTATACAGTACAGTCACTACCACCATGTCAGACAGGTACAACCTCCTTGAAACTTTGCAGATTGCAGAGTATGAATATATACTTTAATATACCGCAAAAACCATCAATAAATTTGACATCGATTCACGTTTACTCATTGATGCAGTAGTGAGTATTGTAATGTTTACTTACATCTATAAAAGACGCATTGATGTAGTCAGTAAACTCTTGGCCTCTTCTCATGGACATAATCACTCTGTTGAAGTCATCTGAAAAATACAATTCAAGATTAAAATTCATATTAAAACGGGAGAAAACTACAAAGACAGTATACCAGAGTATAACAATCAGATAACACTGCAACTCAATCTCCAGATAAAATAACGGCCCCCTTCATCGTAACTGCAGAACTACGACGTGGGTTGGCCTTTTAATTACGCTGCACTTTTTGTTGTGCCATAATTTAGCTGTCAGACAAACTGTGCAAAAGTGAAAGGTTTCATTCCCAGCCCTATGGACCCTGGTCAAAAGTAGTGCACTAAATAGGGAGTAGGTTGCCATTTGAGATGCAGCCTAAACGGCTCCTCCATTTCCATTTCCCAAAACACTATTTGCAAGATGAGAGGCAGGCAATGAAAAAATGCATCACTCAACCTAAAGAGCAGCAAAAACAAATTGTGTTTTTATCAGATAAAACAACATGACGACTGGCTAAAAGATCTCTGGATGTCAGTCCCACGCATCAATGTTGAAATATATGAATACCAAATATGAAAAGGTGGTTTAGGTTAGGGTTAAGGTTTGGGATAGGGTCAAAAAATTATGATTTTAAAATGAGTTCCAAACACTGGGATTAAACCTGCCCCCTAGTGGACGTTAGGAAACTGCCATGGACATAAATGTGGCTGTAATTTCACCCTTTCCATTACGCCAACAACACATCTTAATTCTCTAAAGGTGCGGCCCTACCGGCCCTAACATTGAACGCTCTGAGGAAAGAGCAGATGAATATGGGGTAGAAGGAATTGGATCATCTGTGATGCTGTCACTGTTGATTTATGAATAGATCACCCATATTAGATGCCTACAAGCCAGCGTCCCAAATGGCACCCTATTCCCTATATAGTGCACTACTTTTGACCACATCCCTATGGACCGTAGTCAAAAGTAGTGCACTAAATAGGGAATAGGGTGCCGTTTGAGATGCACCCTAAAAAGCTCCTCCATTTCCATTTCCCAAACACTATTTGCAAGATGAAAGGCAGGCAATGAAAAAATGCATCACTCAACCTAAAGAGCAGCAAAAACAAAAATGTGTTTTTATCAGATAAAACAACATGACGACTGGCTAAAAGATCTCTGGATGTCAGTCCCAAGCATCAATGTTGAAATATATGAATACCAAATATGAAAAAAATAACATATACAATGGATTTCACTTGATATTTCTGCACAAATGCAATTTAGGTGAGAGAACCAAGGGGAAAAAGAGATTTGATAATATCTCTCGTTTCGTTCTAAAAGGGGGTTTATGAACACAATATAATCTGTGGGTCACAATCTGTCACAAGTGAAAGAATACGTGCATGACGTAATGTAGTGTTAACTGGACTCTGGGAAAACAGATCTCGTTCAGTTTGTTGTGTTGTAACTTTTCCGGCGTGCCTTACACGGAATGATCTGGAGAACTCTGTTCTTCTTCATGTTGGCAGGGAGATTCCCCATCCTCATGTTCTCCTTCATTATCCGCATGTTGGTCAGTTTCTGGACGATAAAGGGGGTTGGGGACAGAAAAGTGTCAAGGTGTAAATGTACACATAGATGACTTAACATTTGTACCTTTATTTAACTAGACAAGTCAGTTAAGAACGGCAAAAACCCTCCCCTAACCCGGACGATGCTGGGCCAATTGTGCACCGCCCTATGGGACTCCCGATCACGGCCGGTGAGGCCCAAAAAACAAGGGCAATGCAAACTAATACAGAATCATTCATACACGACGCCCACCATCGCTATTATAAACATACATAGACTTTCAAGGATTCCAAACTGCATGTAGCAAAGGGTCTCTATCTTATCGACTACAACCCTGTCAGAGAGACAGGACCCCGGCTCTCACTCTGAACTCTTCCTCCAGGCCGACCCTGTCGAAGGGGGCGTGGGTGTTGTGGAGTTTGTGCAGGTGTCCTTCCAGAGAGGATACGTCCAGCTCTGTGTCTCCGTAGAGGTAGTACTCCAACAGGGCCTGGTAGATGAACGAGTACTGAATCTGGAGGCCACACAGGAACACAAACACATATTTAGAGCACTAGAACAATAGGAATGAAAGTACATACACTTTGATAATTGCTTCCAAAGAAAGAAGCCGAAGAAGAAGCAGAAACTGAAGAAGAAGAAGCAGAAGAAGCAGAAGAAGAAGCAGAAGAAGAAGAAGCAGAAGGAGAAGAAGAAGCATAAGGAGAAGAAGGAGAAGAAGAAACAGCAGCAGAAGAAGCAGAAGAAGGAGAAGAAGAAGAAGAAAAAGGAGAAGAAGAAGAAGAAGAAACAGCAGAAGAAGAAGCAGAAGAAGGAGAAGAAGAAGAAGAAAAAGGAGAAGAAGAGGAAGCAGAAGAAGCAGCAGCAGAAGAAGAGGCTGAAGAAGAAGCAGAAGAAGAAGAAGAAGAAGAAAAAGGAGAAGAAGAAGAAGAAGAAAAAGGAGAAGAAGAAGAAGCAGAAGAAGCAGCAGCAGAAGAAGAGGCTGAAGAAGCAGAAGAAGAAAAAGCAGAAGAAGAAGCAGCAGCAGAAGAAGAAGAAGGAGAAGAAGAAAAAGCAGAAGAAGAAGCAGCAGCAGATGAAGAAGAAGGAGAAGCAGAAGAAGATGAGATCAAGTGTGGTGTTCCACAGGGATAGATTATTGGACCTCTATATTTTCTAGTTTACAACACAAATACATATTTAGAACACTGTAGTAGTAGGAAGGATAATGCTTACTTTTGCACAGTTGCTAGTCCTAGCACTAAGATAAACATAGACCGATGCATTGCATGAAATAGTGTTGTGACCCTGTCGTTCTGAGCCTACTCACGTCTGTCTGTACAAGCTGTGAGCGCTGGTCTCGTATCTTGGACACAAAACCAAAGACGTCAATCTTCTGCTCTTGGTGCATCATGTCAATCACGCCGTCAATCACAATGAAGGTCCCTGTCCTTCCCACACCAGCACTGCAGAGACAAAGGACAGAGACGGCCAAGGAGTCAACTATCTATAGCATCTGAGAATCATAGCATGACAGTTAGATCTCTCTCTCTCTCCCTAAAGATAGGTGGGGAAGTAACCTTCATGTTACTATGTACAGTACAACAGTAGAAATGTGTCTAAAAGACTGCATCCCCAGTAGAAAGTACCTGCAGTGAACCACGATGGGACCAGCGAAGGAGGAGTTGACCGTCTTGACTTTCTTGAAGAACTTGAGCATGCCGATGGGGGAAAAGGGCACCCCGAAATCAGGCCAGCTGGTGAAGTGTAGCTGGGTGACCAGCCTGGAGGGCTTGTTGCCGTCACTGGCCTGCTACAGGAGAGGACACACAGAGCAGTCATTACTATAAACCAGATACTACCTAGAGTCACTACTATAAACCAGATACTATATAGAGACTACTATAAACCAGATACTACATAGAGACTACTATAAACCAGATACTACCTAGAGTCATTACTATAAACCAGATACTACATAGAGTCATTACTATAAACCAGATACTACATAGAGTCATTACTATAAACCAGATACTACATAGAGTCATTACTATAAACCAGATACTACATAGAGTCATTACTATAAACCAGATACTACCTAGAGTCATTACTATAAACCAGATACTACATAGAGTCATTACTATAAACCAGATACTACCTAGAGTCATTACTATAAACCAGATACTACCTAGAGTCATTACTATAAACCAGATACTACATAGAGACTACTATAAACCAGATACTACCTAGAGTCATTACTATAAACCAGATACTACATAGAGTCATTACTATGAACCAGATACTACATAGAGTCATTACTATAAACCAGATGCTACATAGAGTCATTACTATAAACCAGACACTACCTAGAGTCACTACTATAAACCAGATACTACCTAGAGTCATTACTATAAACCAGATACTACCTAGAGTCATTACTATAAACCAGATACTACCTAGAGTCATTACTATAAACCAGATACTACATAGAGACTACTATAAACCAGACACTACCTAGAGTCATTACTATAAACCAGATACTATATAGAGACTACTATAAACCAGATACTACATAGAGTCATTACCATAAACCAGATACTACCTAGAGTCATTACTATAAAGCAGATACTACCTAGAGTCATTACTATAAACCAGATACTACATAGAGACTACTATAAACCAGATACTACCTAGAGTCATTACTATAAACCAGATACTATATAGAGACTACTATAAACCAGATACTACATAGAGTCATTACTATAAACCAGATACTACCTAGAGTCATTACTATAAACCAGATACTACCTAGAGTCATTACTATAAACCAGATACTACCTAGAGTCATTACTATAAACCAGATACTACCTAGAGTCATTACTATAAACCATATACTACCTAGAGTCATTATTATAAACCAGATACTACCTAGAGTCATTACTATAAACCAGATACTACCTAGAGTCAATACTATGAACCAGATACTACCTAGAGTCATTACTATGAACCAGATACTACATAGAGTCATTACTATAAACCAGATACTACCTAGAGTCATTACTATAAACCAGATGCTACATAGAGTCATTACTATAAACCAGATACTACCTAGAGTCATTACTATAAACCCGAAACTACATAGAGTCATTACTATAAACCAGATACTACCTAGAGTCATTACTATAAACCAGATACTATATAGAGACATTACTATAAACCAGACACTACATAGAGCCATTACTATAAACCAGATACTACCTAGAGTCATTACTATAAACCAGATACTACCTAGAGTCATTACTATAAACCAGATACTACCTAGAGTCATTACTATAAACCAGATACTACCTAGAGTCATTACTATAAACCAGATACTACCTAGAGTCATAACTATAAACCAGATACTACATAGAGTCATTACTATAAACCAGATACTACATAGAGTCATTACTATAAACCAGATACTACATAGAGTCATTACTATAAACCAGATACTACATAGAGTCATTACTATAAACCAGATACTACATAGAGTCACTACTATAAACCAGATACTACATAGAGTCATTACTATAAACCAGATACTACCTAGAGTCATTACTATAAACCAGATACTACCTAGAGTCATTACTATAAACCAGATACTACATAGAGTCATTACTATAAACCAGATACTACATAGAGTCATTACTATAAACCAGATACTACCTAGAGTCATTACTATAAACCAGATACTACATAGAGTCATTACTATAAACCAGATACTACATAGAGTCATTACTATAGACCAGATACTACATAGAGTCATTACTATAAACCAGATACTACATAGAGTCATTACTATAAACCAGATACTACCTAGAGTCATTACTATAAACCAGATACTACATAGAGTAATTACTATAAACCAGATACTACCTAGAGTCATTACTATAAACCAGATACTACATAGAGTCATTACTATAAACCAGACACTACATAGAGTCATTACTATAAACCAGATACTACCTAGAGTCATTACTTTAAACCAGATGCTACATAGAGTCATTACTATAAACCAGATACTACCTAGAGTCATTACTATAAACCAGATACTACATAGAGTCATTACTATAAACCACATACTACATAGAGTCATTACTATAAACCACATACTACATAGAGTCATTACTATAAACCACATACTACATAGAGTCATTACTATAAACCAGATACTACCTAGAGTCATTACTATAAACCAGATACTACCTAGAGTCATTACTATAAACCAGATACTACCTAGAGTCATTACTATAAACCAGATACTATATAGAGTCATTACTATAAACCAGATACTACATAGTCATTACTATAAACAAGATACTACATAGAGTCATTACTATAAACCAGATACTACATTGAGTCATTACTATAAACCAGATACTACATAGAGTCATTACTATAAACCAGATACTACATAGAGTCATTACTATAAACCAGATACTACATGGAGTCATTACTATACACCAGATACTACCTAGAGTCATTACTATAAACCAGATACTACATAGAGTCATTACTATAAACCAGATACTACCTAGAGTCATTACTATAAACCAGATACTACATAGAGTCATTACTATAAACCAGATACTACCTAGAGTCATTACTATAAACCAGATACTACATAGAGACTACTATAAACAGATACTACATAGAGTCATGACTATAAACCAGATACTACATACAGTCATGACTATAAACCAGATACTATATAGAGACTACTATAAACAGATACTACATAGAGTCATTACTATAAACCAGATACTACATAGAGTCATTACTATAAACCAGATAGTATATAGAGTCATTACTATAAACCAGATACTACCTAGAGTCATTACTATAAACCAGATACTACATAGAGTCACTACTATAAACCAAATACTACCTAGAGTCATTACTATAAACCAGATAATACATAGAGTCATTACTATAAACCAGATACTATATAGAGTCATTACTATAAACCAGATACTATATAGAGTCATTACTATAAACCAGATACTACATAGAGTCATTACTATAAACCAGATACTACATAGAGTCACTACTATAAACCAGATACTACCTAGAGTCATTAATATAAACCAGATACTACATAGAGTATTTACTATAAACCAGATACTACATAGAGTCATTACTATAAACCAGATACTACATAGAGTCATTACTATAAACCAGATACTACATAGAGTCATTACTATAAACCAGATACTACCTAGAGTCATTACTATAAACCAGATACTACATAGAGTCATTACTATAAACCAGATACTACATAGAGTCATTACTATAAACCAGATACTACCTAGAGTCATTACTATAAACCAGATAATACATAGAGTCATTACTATAAACCAGATACTATATAGAGTCATTACTATAAACCAGATACTATATAGAGTCATTACTATAAACCAGATACTACATAGAGTCATTACTATAAACCAGATACTACCTAGAGTCATTACTATAAACCAGATACTACATAGAGTCACTACTATAAACCAGATACTACCTAGAGTCATTACTATAAACCAGATACTACATAGAGTCATTACTATAAACCAGATACTACATAGAGTCATTACTATAAACCTGATACTACATAGAGTCATTACTATAAACCAGATACTACATAGAGTCATTACTATAAACCAGATACTACCTAGAGTCATTACTATAAACCAGATACTACATAGAGTCATTACTATAAACCAGATACTACATAGAGTCATTACTATAAACCAGATACTACATAGAGTCATTACTATAAACCAGATACTACATAGAGACTACTATAAACAGATAATACATAGAGTCATGACTATAAACCAGATACTACATAGAGTAATGACTATAAACCAGATACTATATAGAGACTACTATAAACAGATACTACATAGAGTCATTACTATAAACCAGATACTACATAGAGTCATTACTATAAACCAGATAGTATATAGAGTCATTACTATAAACCAGATACTATATAGAGACTACTATAAACCAGATACTACATAGAGTCATTACTATAAACCAGATACTACCTAGAGTCATTACTATAAACCAGATACTACCTAGAGTCATTACTATAAACCAGATACTACATAGAGTCATTACTATAAACCAGATACTACCTAGAGTCATTACTATAAACCAGATACTACCTAGAGTCATTACTATAAACCAGATACTATATAGAGACTACTATAAACCAGATACTACCTAGAGTCATTACTATAAACCAGATACTACCTAGAGTCATTACTATAAACCAGATACTACCTAGAGTCATTACTATAAACCAGATACTACATAGAGTCATTACTATAAACCAGATACTACCTCTGTGGAAAGGGTTCTGCATGGAACCAAAAAGGGTTCTGCATGGAACCAAAAAGGGTTCTTCAAAGGGTTCTCCTATGAGGACAGCCAAAGAACCCTATTAAGTTGTGGATAGAAGCTTCCTTTCTAAGAGTGTAGGCTAGTAGAATGTCTAGCTACTAGACTGGGCTGGTCTAGACGACCGCTGAGTAGTGTCAGCTCAGGGACATGGAACACCTGTGGTGGCCAGCAGGCTGCACACACAATAGACCCTGTCCCTGACGTGGGGCCCTGGGTGCGAGGGTCTTTCAACAAGAGTGAGTCACTGGTGATCAGTAGCAGCAGTAGGCTTTGATAGTCTGTGACTCTGTGGTTCATGTGTTGTGTTGTACAGATGTAGGATCTTAATTTGAGCCAGTTTGCTACTTGAAGGAAAATAATCCTGCAGAAACAGGAAATGTGAATTATAATGTGGATTATAATTAAAGGACTTTTGTAGGGGTTGATACATTTTTCGTTTGGGCAAATCAAGTCTAAAATATCAAAGTGGAAATTACAAACTTTAAACGCCTTTAAAATCACAGGTTTGCATTTCCTGCTGTGCAGGAAAGTTCTCAGCAACAAAAGAGTGATCAAATTATGATCCTACATCTGTAGTCTACTTTATTCACACGACACAAAAAAACACACACCGTTTATAGCACATCTTTTAAGTTTGTATGTCCATCAGTGTTGTGGAGCTCTGTAGACTAAATATTTACAGTCAAATACTTATATTAGTATCACTTTAGTATACTACAAGTGAATAAGTATAGGACTTTGGTATACTACAAGTGAATACGTATAGGACTTTGGTATACTACAAGTGAATAAGTATAGGACTTTGGTATACTACAAGTGAATAAGTATAGGACTTTGGTATACTACAAGTGAATACGTATAGGACTTTAGTATACTACAAGTGAATAAGTATAGGACTTTAGTATACTACAAGTGAATAGGTATAGGACTTTGGTATACTACAAGTGAATAAGTATAGGACTTTAGTATACTACAAGTGAATAAGTATAGGACTTTAGTATACTACAAGTGAATAAGTATAGGACAGGCAAGCACTTACATTTCCAACCAAACCTACAGTACGGTTAGAATCTAAAAACCCACATGATTACCATCTAATAATAACTTACATATTGTATGCAGAACTTCCGTATGGTGTAGTCCACCAACACAGTAAAGTCTTCCACAGCCACCCGGACATTACCATAGGTCCAACAGCCTTGGTCTGGCCAGTACTGGTAACACTTGTCCTAGTGGTTTGGAAAAACAAGAACAGAGAAGCAATGAGTCACCAGAGGACACTCAGGTTCTAATCATAGAGAATGTTCCGGTGTCTATACTAGCACCCTAATTTAGTATCCAACAGGGTTGGAATCAGTTCCATTTGAATTCCAGTTCATTCAGAAAGTATAAGTAACCACATTCTAATTTTAATGATACAGTTTCCTTTTTTTGAAAAGCATTGAAGAGAATTGGAATTGGAATTTCTGTGTATTTACTGAATTGACAGAAATATAAATATAATTGACCCCAACATATGAAACAAAATGATCGGGTGTGCATTCTAAGTGCTATGCTAGCATGGAGACTGAATGTTTACAGGTCATTCTAAGTGGTATGCTATGCTAGCATGGAGACTGCATGTTTACAGTGCATTCTAAGTGGTATGCTAGCATGGAGACTGAATGTTTACAGTGCATTCTAAGTGGTATGCTACCATGGAGACTGCATGTTTACAGGTCATTCTAAGTGGTATGCTAGCATGGAGACTGAATGGAGACTGCATGTTTACAGTGCATTCTAAGTGGTATGCTAGCATGGAGACTGAATGTTTACAGTGCATTCTAAGTGGTATGCTATGCTAGCATGGAGACTGAATGGAGACTGCATGTTTACAGGTCATTCTAAGTGGTATGCTAGCATAGAGACTGAATGTTTACAGGTCATTCTAAGTGGTATGCTAGCATGGAGACTGCATGTTTACAGGTCATTCTAAGTGGTATGCTAGCATGGAGACTGCATGTTTACAGGTCATTCTAAGTGGTATGCTAGCATGGAGACTGCATGTTTACAGGTCATTCTAAGTGGTATGCTAGCATGGAGACTGAATGGAGACTGAATGTTTACAGGTCATTCTAAGTGGTATGCTATGCTAGCATGGAGACTGAATGTTTACAGGTCATTCTAAGTGGTATGCTAGCATGGAGACTGCATGTTTACAGTGCATTCTAAGTGGTATGCTAGCATGGAGACTGAATGTTTACAGGTCATTCTAAGTGGTATGCTAGCATGGAGACTGAATGGAGACTGAATGTTTACAGTGCATTCTAAGTGGTATGCTAGCATGGAGACTGAATGTTTACAGGTCATTCTAAGTGGTATGCTAGCATGGAGACTGAATGTTTACAGGTCATTCTAAGTGGTATGCTACCATGGAGACTGAATGTTTACAGGTCATTCTAAGTGGTATGCTAGCATAGAGACTGAATGTTTACTGGTCATTCTAAGTGGTATGCTACCATGGAGACTGCATGTTTACAGGTCATTCTAAGTGGTATGCTAGCATGGAGACTGAATGTTTACAGGTCATTCTAAGTGGTATGCTAGCATGGAGACTGAATGTTTACAGGTCATTCTAAGTGGTATGCTATGCTAGCATAGAGACTGCATGTTTACAGGTCATTCTAAGTGGTATGCTAGCATGGAGACTGAATGTTTACTGGTCATTCTAAGTGGTATGCTAGCATAGAGACTGCATGTTTACAGGTCATTCTAAGTGGTATGCTAGCATAGAGACTGCATGTTTACAGGTCATTCTAAGTGGTATGCTAGCATGGAGACTGCATGTTTACAGGTCATTCTAAGTGGTATGCTAGCATGGAGACTGAATGTTTACTGGTCATTCTAAGTGGTATGCTAGCATAGAGACTGCATGTTTACAGGTCATTCTAAGTGGTATGCTAGCATGGAGACTGAATGTTTACTGGTCATTCTAAGTGGTATGCTAGCATGGAGACTGCATGCTTACTGGTCATTCTAAGTGGTATGCTAGCATAGAGACTGCATGTTTACAGTGCATTCTAAGTGGTATGCTAGCATAGAGACTGCATGTTTACAGTGCATTCTAAGTGGTATGCTAGCATGGAGACTGAATGTTTACTGGTCATTCTAAGTGGTATGCTAGCATGGAGACTGAATGTTTACAGGTCATTCTAAGTGGTATGCTAGCATAGAGACTGCATGTTTACAGGTCATTCTAAGTGGTATGCTATGCTAGCATAGAGACTGCATGTTTACTGGTCATTCTAAGTGGTATGCTAGCATGGAGACTGCATGTTTACTGGTCATTCTAAGTGGTATGCTAGCATGGAGACTGAATGTTTACAGGTCATTCTAAGTGGTATGCTAGCATAGAGACTGAATGTTTACAGGTCATTCTAAGTGGTATGCTAGCATGGAGACTGCATGTTTACTGGTCATTCTAAGTGCTATGCTAGCATGGAGACTGAATGTTTACTGGTCATTCTAAGTGGTATGCTAGCATGGAGACTGCATGTTTACTGGTCATTCTAAGTGGTATGCTAGCATAGAGACTGCATGTTTACAGTGCATTCTAAGTGGTATGCTAGCATGGAGACTGAATGTTTACAGTGCATTCTAAGTGGTATGCTAGCATGGAGACTGAATGTTTACTGGTCATTCTAAGTGGTATGCTAGCATAGAGACTGCATGTTTACAGGTCATTCTAAGTGGTATGTTAGCATGGAGACTGAATGTTTACAGGTCATTCTAAGTGGTATGCTAGCATGGAGACTGAATGTTTACAGGGCATTCTAAGTGGTATGCTAGCATGGAGACTGAATGTTTACAGGTCATTCTAAGTGGTATGCTAGCATAGAGACTGCATGTTTACAGGTCATTCTAAGTGGTATGCTAGCATGGAGACTGAATGTTTACAGTGCATTCTAAGTGGTATGCTACCATGGAGACTGAATGTTTACAGGTCATTCTAGAACGTATGGTAGGTCAAGCTGGAGGACGTACGGTGTAGCCTACAATAACAACATATAGATTGTACACATAGTATAGAAGATAAGACTGTATTGTAGTACTATATTCTATTAGTTCACACGCAGGGGGGGAAATCTGTCTTGACTTCTTAGCTCCCCCTGACTCTTCAACCTTTTAGAGTGAGAAGGAAGAGATCCCTCCAGGCCCGGCCCGCCCGTTAGGCAGGATTAGGCGACCACCTATTGCGGCAGATTGACAAGGGCGTCGTTTTCCAAGTTAAACTGACCAAGACGCACCGTCCAACGACACATAAAACCTCACATATTTCTTGCCCAAAAAAAGCATGAGTATTTCTCTCAACCAGTGGCGTAAGGGCTTATTAGGTGAGCGCTGATGACGCCCTGTGATAAGCATGGCTCACTTTGTTAAAGGAAGGGGCGCAAAAAACATTTATCTTGTCCATTCGCATCGCTGCGGAGCTCCACCAACGTTCTGTTTTTAAAAAATGATCTGACGTAAATCATGTAGCAGATATGGCCAACGGTAGAAAGAGTATGTGGCCTTTTTCTGTAGCCTACAGGCTGGAGATAACACGAATGACATAGTGAAAAAGAAAGTACTTCTGCATTTCCCGCTGTGTAAACACATTGCCAATAGGCTCAGGATAACACCTGATAAAAGTTGGGTAGCTGATATTCAGAGCTTATTAAATAGCCACATTGATTAGTCACATGATTCTGGACTAGTAAAGCCAATGTAATTGCCTGTTTTATAAAAATGGTAGGCCTACCACAAAGATGGACATTGATACAATTCCATTGCGGGCTGACACTGTAGACTACACCCCAGTAAGCACAGACAGACGCCAACGTATTTTGGAAGTCTTTTTTTGGGGTCCTGTCCAGGCGTCGTTTTTTGGTGTTTTATTTGTGCGGTCCAAACCGGCCTTGAACCAATCATAGACATGTATATTTGGTTCAGGTTTGATGCGGCAGGACCAACCTTGATTGGACCAAATCTGAGCCAATCATAGACGTCTTGTCAGAGCTGCTAGGAGTACTGGGTGGAGGAGTCAAGCGCAGAGAGCAGGGTTTCAAGAAAGTGGATTTATTTTCGAGTTGACAGGGAAAACGATCATGCCCTAAACTCACGGGCGCATGAAAAGACGAGTCCAAAAACACAGGACTAAACTGTCCAAAAAAAATAATAAATCCACGTAACAATCCAACACCAAATAACAGAATAAACAAGCCCGCACAAAAGCCAGCGGGCTTACTGCCCTAAAATAGCCTACCCACAAAACTAAACTCAAAAACAGGTGCACCCAATCAGCCCAAACTAACAGAAACAAAAAGAAAAGAATCGATGGCAGCTAGTAGGTCGGAGACGACGACCGCCGAGCGCCGCCCGAACAGGAAGAGGCACCATCTTCGGCGGGATTCGTGACACGTCTATGTTGGGACCAAATCAAGTCCAGACCGAACCAAACCAGAACCTAAATGAACATAACTTCAACGTCTGGAAAATACTTATTTTAGACGTCTTTTCAACATCATTTTGCTCACTAGGACTATTCTAGATTTGTAGGGGTATAGGAGGGTGGCATTGAATGAGTGTATTAAATACATCACCATCCTAAAGGTGACTGGTAAGACACTGAGGGCAGTAAAGAATGTGAGGGCTTAATCTGCCAGCCAGCCAGTCAATCAGAATTAGCCAGTCTAAAACCACTTAAAGAGAGTTTGCTGACTAATTATGATAAAGACTTAGAGGGCTTTATTAGCCATTATTTAATGATCGATTCCGAGCCGCACAAAAGCTCATTTTAATCTCCTTTCCTTCCTGTTTTTGGTTAAGGTCTCTCTCTCTCTCTCTGCAGGGTAAGGTCTCTCTCTCTCTGAAGGGTAAGGTCTCTCTCTCTCTGAAGGGTAAGGTCTCTCTCTCTCTGCAGGGTAAGGTCTCTCTCTCTCTGAAGGGTAAGGTCTCTCTCTCTGAAGGGTAAGGTCTCTCTCTCTCTGAAGGGTAAGGTCTCTCTCTCTCTGAAGGGTAAGGTCTCTCTCTCTCTGCAGGGTAAGGTCTCTCTCTCTCTGAAGGGTAAGGTCTCTCTCTCTCTGCAGGGTAAGGTCTCTCTCTCTCTCTGAAGGGTAAGGTCTCTCGCTCTCTGACTCTCTCTCTCTCTCTCTCTCTCTCTTTCTCTCTGCAGGGTAAAGCTCATTGGGACTGCTCACAGGGGAAAGTACACATGGAGACAGATGACCTCCTCTGTTTAAGAAGAGATTGTGAAGTGAGACGGAAGTGGAAATAGATGGCTTGACTTTGGAGGCTTGAGGGCACTCTGGCAAAGACAAGCAGCAATGTGTTAGTTTAGTAGTAACATAGGATTAGTGTAGTAGTAACATAGGATTAGTGTAGTAGTAACATAGGATTAGTGTAGTAGTAACATAGGATTAGTGTAGTAGTAACATAGGATTAGTGTAGTAGTAACATAGGATTAGTGTAGTAGTAACATAGGATTAGTGTAGTAGTAACATAGGAGTAGGGTAATAGTAATATAGTATTAGTATCAGTGTAGTAGTAATATAGTATTAGGGTAGTAGTAATATAGTATTAGTGTAGTAGTACTATAGGATTAGTGTAGTAGTAATATAGGATTAGTGTAGTAGTAACATATGATTAGTGTTAGTGTAGTAGTAATATAGGATTAGTGTAGTAGTAATATAGGGTTAGAGTAGTAGTAATATAGGATTAGTGTAGTAGTAATATAGGATTAGTGTAGTAGTACTTTGGATTAGTGTAGTAGTAATATAGGATTAGTGTAGTAGTAACATAGGATTAGTGTTAGTGTAGTAGTAATATAGGATTAGTGTAGTAGTAATAAATGATTAGTGTAGTAGTAATATAGGAGTAGTATTAGTGTAGTAGAAATATAGGATTAGTGTAGTAGTAATATTGGAGTAGTGTAGTAGTAATAGTGGATTAGTGTAGTAGTAACATAGGCTTAGCGTTAGTGTAGTAGTAATATAGATGCCAGATGCTGCTGGAAGTGGTATTGGAGGGCCAGTAGGAGGCACTCTTTCCTCTGGTCTAATAAAATATCCCAATGCCCCAGGGCAGTGATTGGGGACACTGCCCTGTGTAGGGTGCCGTCTTTCGGATGGGACGTTAAACGGGTGTCCTGACTCTCTGAGGTCATTAAAGATCCCATGATCCCATCCCATGAGTAGGGGTGTTAACCCCGGTGTCCTGGCTAAATTCCCAATCTGGCCCTCAAACCATCATGGTCACCTAATAATCCCCAGTTTACAATTGGCTCATTCATCCCCCGCCTCTCCCCTGTAACTATTCCCCAGGTCGTTGCTGCAAATGAGAACGTGTTCTCAGTCAATTTACCTGGTAAAATAATGGTAAAATAAAAAAATAAAAAAAATTGGATTAGTGTAGTAGTAATATAGGATTAGTGTAGTAGTAACATAGGATTAGTGTTAGTGTAGTAGTAATATAGGATTAGTGTAGTAGTAATATATGATTAGTGTAGTACTAACATATGATTAGTGTAGTAGTAATATAGGATTAGTGTAGTAGTAATATTGGATTAGTATTAGTGTAGTAGAAATATAGGACTAGTGTAGTAGAAATATAGGATTAGTGTAGTAGTAATATTGGAGTAGTGTAGTAGTAATATTGGATTAGTGTAGTAGTATCATAGGCTTAGTCTTAGTGTAGTAGTAATATAGGATTATTGTAGTAGTAATATAGGATTACTGTAGTAGTAATATAGGATTAGTGTTAGTGTAGTAGTAATATAGGATTAGTGTTTTTATTTATTTATTTTTATTTAACCTTTATTTAACCAGGTAGGCAAATTGAGAACACGTTCTCATTTACAATTGCGACCTGGCCAAGATAAAGCAAAGCAGTTCGACACATACAACAACACATAGTTACACATGGAGTAAAAACAAACATATAGTCAATAATACAGTGAAAAAAAATAAGTCTATATACAATGTGAGCAAGTGAGGTGAGATAAGGGAGGTGAAGGCAAACAGATATATGTATAAATAAATAAAATATAAAAAGGCCATGGAGGCGAAGTGAGTACAACACAGCAAGTAAAATAAAAACTAAAAAACACTGGAATGGTTGGTTTGCATTGGAAGAAAGTGCAAAGTAGAGACAGAAATAATGGGGTGCAAAGGAGCAAAATAAATGAATAAATAAATACAGTAGGTAAAGAGGTAGTTGTTTGGGCTAAATTGTAGATGGGTTATGTACAGGTGCAGTAATCTATGAGCTGCTCTGACAGCTGGTGCTTAAAGCTAGTGAGGGAGATAGGTGTTTCCAGTTTCAGAGATTTTTGTAGTTCGTTCCAGTCATTGGCAGCAGAGAACTGGAAGGAGAGGCGTCCAAAGGAAGAATTGGTTTTGGGGGTGACCAGAGAGATATACCTGCTGGAGCGCGTGCTACAGGTAGGTGCTGCTATGGTGACCAGCGAGCTGAGATAAGGGGGGACTTTACCTAGCAGGGTCTTGTAGATGACCTGGAACCAGTGGGTTTGGCGACGAGTATGAAGCGAGGGCCAGCCAACGAGAGTGTACAGGTCGCAGTGGTGGGTAGTATATGGGGCTTTGGTGACAAAACGGATGGCACTGTGATAGACTGCATCCAATTTATTGAGTAGGGTTTTGGAGGCTATTTTGTAAATGACATCACCGAAGTCGAGGATTGGTAGGATGGTCAGTTTTACAAGGGTATGTTTGGCAGCATGAGTAAAGGATGCTTTGTTGCGGAATAGGAAGCCAATTCTAGATTTGACTTTGGATTGGAGATGTTTGATGTGGGTCTGGAAGGAGAGTTTACAGTCTAACCAGACACCTAGGTATTTGTAGTTGTCCACATATTCTAAGTCAGAGCCGTCCAAAGTAGTGATGTTGGACAGGCGGGCAGGAGCAGGCAGCGATCGGTTGAAGAGCATGCATTTGGTTTTACTTGTATTTAAGAGCAGTTGGAGGCCACGGAAGGAGAGTTGTATGGCATTGAAGCTCGCCTGGAGGGTTGTTAACACAGTGTCAAAAGAAGGGCCAGAAGTATACAGAATAGTGTCGTCTGCGTAGAGGTGGATCAGAGAATCACCAGCAGCAAGAGCGACATCATTGATGTAAACAGAGAAGAGAGTCGGTCCAAGAATTGAACCCTGTGGCACCCCCATAGAGACTGCCAGAGGCCCGGACAACAGACCCTCCGATTTGACACACTGAACTCTATCAGAGAAGTAGTTGGTGAACCAGGCGAGGCAATCATTAGAGAAACCAAGGCTGTCGAGTCTGCCAATGAGGATGTGGTGATTGACAGAGTCAAAAGCCTTGGCCAGGTCAATGAATACGGCTGCACAGTATTGTTTCCTATCGATGGCGGTTACGATATCGTTTATGACCTTGAGCGTGGCTGAGGTGCACCCATGACCAGCTCTGAAACCAGATTGCATAGCGGAGAAGGTGTGGTGTGATTCGAAATGGTCGGTAATCTGTTTGTTGACTTGGCTTTCGAAGACCTTAGAAAGGCAGGGTAGGATAGATATAGGTCTGTAGCAGTTAGGGTCAAGGGTGTCCCCCCCTTTGAAGAGGGGGATAACCGCAGCTGCTTTCCAATCTTTGGGGATCTCAGACGACACGAAAGAGAGGTTGAAGAGGCTAGTAATAGGGGTGGCAACAATTTCAGCAGATAGTTTTAGAAAGAAAGGGTCCAGATTATCTAGCCCGGCTGATTTGTAAGGGTCCAGATTTTGCAGCTCATTAAGAACATCAGCTGACTGTATTTGGGAGAAAGAGAAATGGGGAAGGCTTGGGCGAGTAGCAGAGGGGAGGGCAGTGCTGTTGTCCGGGGTAGGGGTAGCCAGGTGGAAAGCATGGCCAGCCGTAGAAAAATGCTTATTGAAATTCTCAATTATAGTGGATTTGTCGGTGGTGACAGTGTTTCCTATCTTCAGAGCGGTTGGAAGCTGGGAGGAGGTGTTCTTATTCTCCATGGACTTTACGGTGTCCCAGAACTTTTTTGAATTTGTGTTGCAGGAAGCAAATTTCTGCTTGAAAAAGCTAGCCTTGGCTGTTCTAACTGCCTGTGTATATTGGTTTCTGGCTTCCCTGAAAAGTTGCATATCACGGGGGCTGTTCGATGCTAATGCAAAACGCCATAGGATGTTTTTCTGTTGGTTAAGGGCAGTCAGGTCAGGAGAGAACCAAGGGCTATATCTGTTCCTGGTTCTAAATTTCTTGAATGGGGCATGCTTATTCAAGATGGTGAGGAAGGCATTTTAAAAAAATGACCAGGCATCCTCTACTGACGGGATGAGATCAATATCCTTCCAGGATATCCCGGCCAGGTCGATTAGGAAGGCCTGCTCGCTGAAGTGTTTCAGGGAGCGTTTGACAGTGATGAGTGGAGGTCGTTTGACCGCTGACCCATTACGGATGCAGGCAATGAGGCAGTGATCGCTGAGATCTTGGTTGAAAACAGCAGAGGTGTATTTGGAGGGCAAGTTTGTTAGGATGATATCTATGAGGGTACCCGTGTTTACGGAATTGGGGTGGTACCTGGTAGGTTCATTGATAATTTGTGTGAGATTGAGGGCATCAAGCTTAGATTGTAGGGTGGCTGGGGTGTTGAGCATGTTCAAATTTAGGTCGCCTAGCAGCACGAGCTCTGAAGATAGATGGGGGGCAATCAGTTCACATATAGTGTCCAGAGCACAGCTGGGGGCAGAGGGTGGTCTATAGCAGGCGGCAACGGTGAGAGACTTGTTTTTAGAGAGGTGGATTTTTAAAAGTAGAAGTTCAAATTGTTTGGGAACAGACCTGGATAGTATAACAGAACTCTGCAGGCAGTCTTTGCAGTAGATTGCAACACCGCCCCCTTTGGCCGTTCTATCTTGTCTGAAAATATTGTAATTGGGGATAAAAATGTCTGAATTTTTGGTGGTCTTTCTAAGCCAGGATTCAGACACGGCTAAAACATCCGGGTTGGTAGAGTGTGCTAAAGCAGTGAACA
>NW_026601110.1:0-52500 GCF_029448725.1 Salvelinus fontinalis
GTGTGGTCAGCAGTGTGGTCAGTAGTGTGGTCAGCAGTGTGGTCAGCAGTGTGGTCAGCAGTGTGGTCGACAGTGTGTTCTGGGAATTTAAAAAGACTCAACAGTATTAATCAATCAAATGAAAGGAGCCAATAAACAGAGAAAACTACATTTGTTTTCTTAAATATAAATACATTGATGTCAAAATGACCCCCTCTTTTCACTCAAAATATTCATGTTGAGAACAATTTAATAGCTTTCCACAACTAAACAAATATTATTCTTATTTTCTATTTTCACTGATCCAAATAATCCAAATAATGAATACACCCAGTTCTCCCACCCGTGTGGATCTGAGAGCTGGAATTAAATCAAGTATACATTGATACATCCTCTCTTATACACACACACCATTGCTGGTATATACCTGGTATGTGTATAAGAGAGGATTTATGAATTAGTCGGATTCGGTTGCAAAACGTTTGGTCTGTTGCAAAACGTTTTGCAACGGAAACCGTTCACTCCAAACGGAAAACGTTTTGCAACGAAAAGAGAGTTTCTATTGGAGAAAATCAAGTAGGTCCCTCCCCGTTTCGTTCCGTTTGTTCTGTTTGTTTCCGTTTAGTTCCAATAGTAAACGGTAAACTAAATATACACGTACACACTACATTGACACTCCCACACACATTCACATACACTACATACGCTAACACACATAGGCTAACACACACACACGCGCACACAGAGACCGACACAACATAAACACACACTTCTACACTGATAATTTGCTGCTGGTGCTCTGTTCTTTATTTTACTCTTATTATCGATCCTGATGTCTTGTCACTTTACCCTGCCTTCGTGTACATATCTACCTCAGATACCTCGTACCTCTGCATATTGATCTGGCACTGGTACTCCCTGTGTATATACTGTAGTTCCATTGTTGTGTATTTTATTTTATTCCTCTTGTGCTACTTTATCTTTAAACTCTGTGTCGTTGGGAAGGGCTCGTAAGTAAACATTTCATGGTGAAGTCTACACCAGTTGTATTCGGCCCATGTGACAAATACAATTAGATGTTATATTATTTGGTTTAAATGGTTTCTTTTTCTAAAACGTTTTTCCTACAGAATCCGACTAATGAATACACCCCTGAAGTTCAATCAAACCCGCAATTTATTGTTTTACTGAACGAAGATAGGCTACTTGCACCGCGATCTGACACTTCCTCCAGCTTTGGCAACATCCGGATTCCAGTCGAGATGGTCATGGCGGAGGGTGCAGCTGTTATGAGGAGGAATCGACCAGGGACTAAAGAAAAGGTACAAGATTTTAGCAACATGGTTTAATTTTAGTGTGTTCAATGCTCATGTCTTGCATTTTTTACTTGGGCACATTTGTATCCTTTCCTTGACGGCCCGTTTGTCAGCTGCTAACGTTAGCTTACTTAACTAGCTAATGTTGCTAGTTAGCGAGGCTACATACAGCCAGCTGGCTAGCCAGTCAAAGTCAGGAACTATAAGATATGTGTAGGTTACAGCTATCAAACGATGCCTGTTTGTATTGTCAATTGTCTGAAGTTCTGAAAATCGAATCTACAGGTAACTATCTAGTAGCTAACTACCTCGCCCTTAATCATGACTCTCAGTGCCATTAGATTACACATAAATCACTGGATGAAGGCTTCTTCTGTAGGTGGGAGTTTTGGTAAAAGCCGCGACACTCGGTCTGAACATTAACACGGATAGTTTGCAGTACGATTTTGGAAACATAACGATCTTATCTTTCATATCGAAGAGAATTAATGTAAAAAAAACCAACAACAAACATGTTAAATTGATACACATCTTTAAAAGGTTAGTGTACCACATGGACATATTTCCATTGTACAACGCTTGTTAAGGTCTCTATACCTGTGCTAATTAGCTATCTCTGCGTCTCTGAACAACTGTGTGTAAACTGAAGACAGACCACAAACATGTCACTGAGAAAATACTGTCCACTGTAACTGTGTTAACAGGTTAAACCAGTGGAGGCTGGTGGGAGGAGTTATGAGGACCTCATTGGAATGGCATAATGACATTCCAGTCATTACAATGATCCCTTCCTATAGCTCCTCCCACCAGCCTTCACTGGTGTACAGTAAGCCATATTTTGCATTTGTGAAATTATTTTGATGTGACATGATCGTAGAGGGATTTATGTTTCTAGAACTGTACCACAATTGAGAATGGATTCATGTTTAGATGGAGTATTTAGCTTTCAGAGCCAATTCGTCCTTTAAACAGAACATGTAAGGTCCTTGGACTATAAGGAGTAATGTTAGGCTCCTTTAGTCCAATATTGGGCTAGTAGCTACCTAGTCATTTACCAGACAGATAAGCTAGCTGGCGAGGTCTTTTTGTCAGCTGAATCAGTGCAGTTAGTTTGCCCTGCTGAGTGTCTTGTGTATGCCCACAGGACTTCTACAACTGGCCCGATGAGTCATTCGAGGAGATGGACAGCACACTGGCTGTGCAGCAGGTGGGAGTCAGATGTCTCTGTTATAATGTTTGAAATATCTTACTGTTTGAGTCATTTGAATATGATGACACCGTGGTTAATTGAAGAAGTCTAATCAGGCATTCTACTAGCTACGTAGCTAGGGTTGATCTGTATGGGCAGTTCTCTGTTACATTCTCCAGTATGGTTTGAGCAGTTGCATATAGCCAAAATATCAGAGAAACTGAAATCTTTCAAGTGTAGACAACAATCAGACTGCTATTCTGCCATTTGAGTTGCTGAGGTAGAATGGCTTAGTTATTTAATACAGTTCTGTTCTGCTTCTAAAGTCTGTGGTTCTTCTCAGTACATCCAACAGAACATCCGTACAGACTGCTCCAACATGGACAAGATCCTGGAGCCCCCAGAGGGTCAGGATGAAGGGGTCTGGAAGTACGAACACCTCAGGTAGTGGCTGCTGTTTACCACTTAGAAGAAAGTCATGTGGACATCCAAAATGTGTACTGGTGCTGAAAACACATCCTTCTTTTAACATTTGGTCTTGTCTCGTGTCCTCCGTTTTTAGGCAGTTCTGTTTGGAGCTGAACGGACTTGCTGTGAAACTACAGGTATGCTCTTACAATTGACCAGCAGGACTGGCAATTCCAGTCCTCGGGGGCCTGATTGGTGTCACAGTTTTGCTCCAGCCCCAGCTAACACACCTGACTCCAATAATCACCTAATCATGATCTTCAGTTGAGAATGACATTTGATTAATCAGCTGTGTTTGCTAGGGAAGGAGAAGAAGTGTGACACCAATCAGGCCCCTGAGGACTGGAGTTGCCCAGGCCTGTGACATAGCGCTTCAGGAAGATCATGTTGAACATCCATTCTTCTCACACTGTGTTTGTTGGTGTGGTAACGTCCAGTAAGTCTGTTGCTAACATGTACTCTGTCTGTTAACAGGGAGAATGCCACCCAGACACATGCACCCAGATGACGGCAACAGAGCAGTGGATCTTCCTCTGTGCTGCACACAAGACTCCCAAAGAGGTAAGGTCCTCTCTGCCCACAGCATTTGTAGAGGCAGATCCCTCATCCAGTTCCTACCCCCTTTCCCTGGTATAAGAATAGAATACTAATATAAACCAGTTACACTTTTATCCAAAGCCACTTAGTCTTAGTGACTTAGTCATGCTTGCATACATTTTTTACCAACTACAAGATAGTTGTCCTCTGGCACCGAACATTCACCATGCCAGAACTAATAACACCATTATAGTCATCATTGTATCATGGCTGGTACTCAAGCCTGTTGTTGTGTTTGCTGTCTCCTGCAGTGTCCAGCCATCGACTACACCAGACACACTCTGGACGGCGCCGCCTGCCTCCTCAACAGTAACAAGTACTTCCCTAGCAGGTAACAACTGTTTACCGTGTTCCTATGTCTCCTGTGACTTTAACTTTCTCATTAACCCCCAGCACCCTTCACACACAAATCACAATCGTTTTTTTATTTAACACCATTTCATCCAGTTGATCATTCGCATCGTACTGATTTATGCAGCTACCTACATTTGCTGTAAGCGTTGTAATGAAGCTGCTGTCTATAGATTGTGAACTGATTTGGTCTCTGTTCTATGGTAGAGTGAGCATTAAAGAGTCCTCTGTAGGGAAACTGGGTTCAGTTTGTCGACGGATCTACAGGATATTCTCCCACGCTTACTTCCACCATCGTCAGATCTTTGACAAGTATGAGGTAAGCATTTTCTATGACTGTCTTTATTCCTGTGAATAGTGAATTGTAATTACACATGTACATACTGTACTTAAAGCACTAACCCAACACCTAGCCCTACGGCTGGGATTCCATCTGATCCCGCGCTGTCGGATGTTCCAGCGGCTGCCGAGATCACATTCACGGTTCACGCTGCATATGTCGGCTCAATGGGAAATGACCTTTACATGTTAAGCGTGCTACAATGCTTGATCAGATTGAATCCCGTCCTAACTCTTACCCCCAGCAGGTTTCACATAGATTCAGCTGTGATTGTGATGATACTTGTCACATTGTACTTAATATAATTTGACTCTGGTGTATTGGTTACCAGTGATTACAGCTTTCAACTAGCATTGGATTTTGAAATGTTGTTGTGATTATATATAGGAAAAGTAAAGCGAATGCTCTTGCCCTCTCCAGAACGAGACGTTCCTGTGTCATCGGTTCACGCGCTTCGTGATGAAGTACAACCTGATGTCCAAGGACAACCTGATCGTACCCATCATGGAGGATGAGACTAACCCTAACGAAGCAGAGGGCGAGAACGACGCCTGAGGACTGGAATCTGAAGAGGATCTGCTACACCCTGCCAAACTATTTCAAACACATGGCTGTCACACACACACCCACCCACAACCACACAATACTCTCAAAAGCACACTAAAATCACCCGTTTTTAAGTAGAATATTTTCAATATTGTATGAACATCCTAATTTAATTTAGCTTGTACGTTTCAGTGAACAAGACATTGTTGTGGTTAAATGACTAACCAATACACACTGTGGCCAGTAAATTAGGTACACCCATCTAGTACCGGGTCAGACCCCGCTTTGCCCCCAAAACAACCTGAATTCTTCGGGGCATGGATTCTACAAGGTGTCGGAAACGTTCCACATGGATGTCGGTCCATGCAGACGGGATGGCATCACGCAGTAGCTGCAGATTGGACGGCGGTACATTGATGCTGCGAACAGCCCGGTCTACATCATCCCAAAGATGCTCTCTCTATTGGGTTTGGTCAGCAACAATGTTCAGATACGCCGTGGCGTTCGATCGTTGCTAAATTGGTATCAAGGAACCTAAAGTGTGCCAGGAAAATGTTCCCCACACCAGTACACCACCGCCACCAGCCTGTACCGTTGACACCAGGTAGGATGGGTCAACGCACTCGTGCTGCTTACTCTAAAACCTGACTCTGTCGTCAGCATGAACCGGGAACCGGGATTCGTCAGACCAGGCAAGGTTTTTCCACTCCTCAATTGTCCAGTGTTGGTAATTGCGTTCCCACTAGTGCTTCTTCTTTGTTTTAGCTGATAGGAGTGGAACCCCGTGTGGTCGTCTGCTACAATAGCCCCTCCGTGACAAGGATCGACTGGTTGTGCGTTCCGAGATGCCGTTCTGCACACCACTGTTGTACTGTGCCGTTATTTGCCAGTTAGTGGCCAGCCTGTTGGCTTGCAGGATTCTTGCCCTTCTCCTTCGACCTCTCATCAACGAGCTGTTTTCACCCACAGGACTGCTGCTGACTGGATGTTTTTTGCTTGTCGCACCATTCGCGGTAAACTCTAGACACTGTCGTGTGTGAAAATCCCAGGAGGCCGGCCCTTTCGGAGATACTGGATCTGGCGCACCTAGCAGACAATCATACCACGCTCAAAGTCACTTAGGTCGCTAGTTTTACACATTCTAGCATTCAATCAAACAGTTACTGAATGGCTCGATGCCTGTCTGCCTGCTTTATAGAGCAAGCCACAGCCAAGTGACTCACTGTCTGTAGGAGCGAATCATTTTGGTGAACAGGGTGGTGTACCTGATAAACTGTGAGACACTCATGGCTAGTTACTTTATCATGTGCTTTCTGTTTGGTCCTTAGGCAGTGTTTACACAGGCAACCAAATTCTTATAGGCAAAATAATTGCTCTGCTTGGTCAAAAGACCAATTGGTGACAAAAGATCATAATTGGGCTGTCTGTGTAAACACAGCCTTTGTTGTGTTCTAGGTGTCAGGAACTCTGGTCTAATATAGAGCTACAAGTTAATATAACAGGTATTTAATAAACAGCCTACATTATACAGGTTGACATAACAGGTATTTAATAGTCCAATATTTCTGACTACTGTATATAGCACCACGTCAGTCTTCCATCCTAGATTAAGGAAGTGGTGATTAATGATTAATTGAAGACTAGTGGAAGTGAAGCTGATCCTAGATCGGCTGAGGTTAGGATTAGGGGAAGCTGATCTGCACCTAGGGGAAGCTGATCTGCACCTAGGGGAAGCTGATCTGCACCTAGGGGAAGCTGATCTGCACCTAGGGGAAGCTGATCTGCACCTAGGGGAAGCTGATCTGCACCTAGGGGGAGCTGATCTGCACCTAGGGGGAGCTGATCTACACCTAGGGGGAGCTGATCTACACCTAGGGGGAGCTGATCTACACCTAGGGGGAGCTGATCTACACCTAGGGGAAGCTGATCTGCACCTAGGGGAAGCTTCAACCCAGAGCCAAAAACTGCAACATTGCTGCAGGATAGCCTGTTTACTGGGCCAGAGTTCCTACATCTTTGACATTACACAAAGACTGCTTTCCTAATAACTTGTTTCTATAGAAGGGGACGCGGGGTGTTTTATGTTCATGCCATTTAGGGCAACAATCTCTCACTGTATTTATTTAAAAGAAAGGAATTTGATGTTTTATTAGTGAATATTAATTAATGACAGCTACTCAGAAATGCCTTAGGTTTTCGAAGCACAAGTATGTCTCATTCACTTTCTATATTGTGATGAACTATTACTCAGGCAACACAACAACGATGTGTTTGACTGTGTTGCCATTTTGTCCCTGGTGGATATCCATTCACTGTTTCTTATTAAAATATCAGATATATTTACAATTGAGTGCCATGTTTATTCCTATTGTACATTTGTGACCTGTAGTCTTCCCATTTTCACAGAAGTGCAATGTTTTCAAACCGGCTTCCATTTCATCAGTAAGGTTTTTTAATAACGGGTTGTTTCCCTGGGCTCAATGACACACGGACGTATCCATCCTGCTCAACGGTTCAGACTTTATTCTTACGAACAAGACGACCCACTTCTGAACACAAGTCTTAAACATTTCCCCCCAATATTCGGAAAGAACAAGGCACAATGTAACGTGCAGAAGAACATCAACATCTAAATGTTAGCTAGTGTTCAGAACTATATACAAAACATACATGTTAAAACAAAATCCTAACTGGAAGGTCAAGACAACTTAGCCTCATTTATAAAAAGGGTAGACGAAGGGAACACATCTTGACTCTAAAACAATATTTGACATTTTTTAGAGGCAGCCCAGCATTGTTGATCTGCTCCTCAAATTGAGTAATGGGATTACAGTAAGTAGAGGAAGGGAAGAAATGGGGAGGTGGAATATCCTCAAACTCAACTTCAAATGTTTAACATTGTAATAAATAGTTAAACATTTATGTTTTAAAAGGCAAGACACATTGACTTGACAATGTGGTGCTATGAAAATATGTAAAGAGTAAAACATGTTTATTCAAATTTAACATTTTGAGAAACTACAGGCATGCTTGGAATACAACAAAATACTTTCCCTAAAATGATCTAATTTCAAAACAAACTTTGATTCTGTTTTATTAGTAACTGATCAAATTTACCTAAAAGTTTATTTTAATGTTAAATTAACAGAACGTGGGAGCACTAATGAAATTCTTCTGTCATTTGTTTTCTTCTGGCATTGACTTTCACTATGATCAAAATTCTCAACAAGAAAACAAGTATGTTTCAGAGCAAAACGGCATAACTTTTCAATTGTTAACCGTCGTGGAAAATTCTAGATGTTTCTACCCTGATTATATATCTTTTTTTACAGGGAAGATCATGAAATGAAAGTGAATAGCGGTTCACACAAAACAAAATCAGACACCTCATAGTACATGCTATTCAAATAATTATTTAAAAAAAATAGGCCTACATGAAATATGTGATGCCATAAATTCTTTAGTTAAACCTCAACTCTGACACCCATAGCTTATCAGTTATAGAATACAATTTATAAAACTTTTTTTTTTTTTTTTACAGGATACCTGCATAACCAATATGGGAGCAGACCAAGACAGGATGCAGGAAATAAAAAGAAACCAAACCGTGTAAACCTGAGTGGACCATGGGTGACTCATGACTGAACCAAGGGTGATTGAAGTTGATGAAGATGAGGCGAATCATTTACAGGCAGGAAAGAATGGCAAAAAAAAGAGCTGACTTTGTTGACCTTCCAATCTTGAAATGTCCCAGCCGTCACACAAAGCCGATGTGAGACCATGTGAATCTGTTTGACTGATGTTCATTGTACTTTATTTGTGGTCTCCGTCCTGTGGACAGAGTTATTTTGATGTTACCCCTCACTTGAAGGGCACATCGTTTTTAGACACTCACAATCACAGCAAAATCTATATGAAACCGCTCTCGAAAACATGAGATACATAAAAACGCATAAAATAATCTCCTGTTTATGTATTTTTTCATCCAGTTGGAGAATTATGTAACGATTAACCCTCTAGGGATCTATTTTCCCTCTTCTGTGACAGCAGCCTAATTATTTTTTAAATACATTTTCCAACATGTATTGCAGTCACATTAAAAAGACAGTAATCTTGACTATTCTAATACCATTGAGATAAAACATGCTCAATAGCAGATAGAGAGCTTTTAACCAATATTGGCAGTAATCTTTGTTCGACTTTTTTTTTGTTGCTTTGCATTAATAGCTAATTTGAAACACAAAACTTGTGATTGGCCAATAGGCATACATAAAGCAGTACCAGGAAATAGTTCCCTTTTGCTTCTATACTCTGAACGGTTACATGGCAAAAGTTTGACACAGATGCCAATGGAGGAACATTCTTGTTTCAAAAGATTGTTTAGCTTAACTTTAAGCTCAATCATGCATTAGGTTAGTTATGAAACAGTTAAACAGTACAATACCAATAGCTAGTTATCCCTCCCTGAGTTGTGGAAAAAACACCAGAGAAAACTATGCACTTTTTCACAGTCCGGAAGTGATAGAACGAGCACTTACATCATAGTGCTTACAGTACTTTTTAGTAGCTAAAATGATAGAATATTACATACAATTATACTACAAAGATAAAAAATGGAACATTCAGCGAGCACATAGTTGTCTGGACTGAATAATATAATGCGGGTGAAGGGTTGGAGGAGACAGGGTCATGGAGAGATTGAGAAGCGCGTGGAGAGATTGAGAAGTAGGTCTTTCTGCCTGAGGAGATGGGCGTTTCATTGGCTGAAAGGAAACGTGGATGACCTCTACTAGAGTGGTTCGGTGGCGGGCGGAGGGGAGGGGTCAGTGGTGATTTCTGGGCGGTACTCCTTGCGCAGGTGGGCGTAGTGCGGGTTGCGTCCGTACCTGGGCTTCAGGGTGACCGGCGAGGAGGGGTAACCTCGCCTCATGGCGTGGAACTTCTGTTCCTAGATGGGGAACGTAACAGACATGACACATGACAATCCTTCAACAGTCATTCATCACAACAGACCAATAAAGATGATTCTCTAGCATGCATTATCATATGATGTCATAATAAGTTTATACTGGCATTATAACTGGTACCTTTCCTGGTTCTTGCTGTATCATCACAGGTGTCATCCCCCCTGGACTTTGTGGGTAGTATAACGTGTGATTGTAGGCTGGTTGCACCATGTGGTCAATGAACTGCTGCTGTGGTAAAACAAGTAAGCACTGAGTACGGTTTTATACATCAACTGTCACCTAATGCTAACGCTATGAAGTAGCATATGGGAAATAGTACACTGACCGAGGCAACTACAAAATGGTTGTGTTCAGTAGGTCGTACTGTGGCAAAACTTTTTGAAACAGTCAATACAAATGTGCCTTTCTTATTGGACCAAGGTAGTTTTTTTTCTCTCAGTTTTGAGCGTAATGAACAGGACTCAGGTCAGGATGTTATCAACCTCTGGGATGGGGGCCTCTATGAGGGGCATGGCAGGCTGGACACAGCCCCCGTCGCTGGGCTGTTCCATGGGCTGGTACAGGAGCTCAGAGGGCTGCATGTACAACACTGGGCTGGAGGGCACTGGAGACTGACATACACACACAATTAGTTGACATTTAGAATCTACCTCGCCTCTGATAAAAACCCACTCACAAACATAGAGGTGAAGAGCAAAGAAGCCCATCTCCTTACCTGAGGAACGTTCCATTGCAGGTGACTAGGGTGACACTGTGTAGGGGCCTGAAGGACACAGAGTATAGGAAACAGATCAGTACCCAGGAATACACCAGCTTTCTCCTGGAATAACACCTCAATAGCATTACATCTGAACAGCTGACTTGGCTCTCAGTGCCTGAGGTACCAGTATTTACAATGGATGTCTTATAATGCTGTACTGGTGACTACAGTTAGCCTGGTCCCAGATCTGTTTGTGCTGTCTTGCCAACTCCTATGGTCATGGACATCATTGCCTATAGAACACAAACAGATCTGGGATCAGGCTGGTCAGTTGAGCTGTAATGGTGGTGGTGAGACGGTCCAGGACAGTCTGCTCTGACCTGGTAGTGATGGTAGGTCGGCTGCTGGTAGATGGGTGGAGGCTGGTGGGTCAGCATGACTGGAGAGCCAGGCACTGAGCGGGACTACAAGGACATAGACGCACATGTAATATGCGGGACACCAGCCATGTAAGAAATAACATGTATCTTTACTCCAAAAAAGCAAATGTACAATAACTTAAGATGTTATCAAAAGCAATGCATTGTATAAAATAACTAAAACACTGTAGTATGTCATGTCTGTTTCCTGGATGAAACATGATCGATAGTCTCTATGATTCTCACACGTTGCTGTGTAATCAAATCAAATTGTCATGTAGAATGCACATTTCATTCACCACCAGGGAAAATGTGGCATGAGCACATGGCTGAGTGAAGGATAGGACTCACAGGCCAGTGGTAGGGCGCGGAGGGGCTCATCTCTGGGGTGTGGAAGTAAGCCACTCCGTTGTGGTAGGTGTAGGGGTACCCCGTAGAGGTGGTGAGGTACATGGTTCCACAGGGGGTGGGCATCATGGCAGGAGTATGGCTGGACACAGAGAAGCTGTTTGCTGAGTGGAGGAGGAAGGAGGCACAAGTCAACCACCAGGTTATGTACAAAGGCAAATGTTATCGACACTCAATCCCAGGTGATGATTCAGAATTTTAAAGCCAACAAGTGCAACAGCACATTAGTCCCCACCCACCACGATCAAGATAAGACAATATATGGTATGATAGTTAAAATGTTCAATGATGCATTACAAACGTGTTGAAAAAGTTATTTCCACCACTATGTAATCCTACTGCTTCAGCTGTCACTCATCTACAGCATGGTAAGACAACCCTGTTCCTGAGGTGCTGCAGGATTCTGTTCAATCTAGGCACCACACCTGACCAAATTAGCTAATTGATCAGTTCAGTGACAGCCTAAATTCAACACACCTGGTCTTCCAGGTCGGTTAAAGCACTTCAGGACCAGGGTGACCTACCCCTGCTCTACGGCGCTCTGTTACTTACGGTGACCTCCCACTTGTTGCTTGCGGACGGCCTGGCCGATGTTGAGCCTCTTGTCCCGGAAGCACAGTCTGTCAGCCTGGAGATGTGGTGGTGGCAGAGGGACAGGGGGTATCCGGTACAGATTGAGACAGATCACTTTACACTGAACATTTACTACCCATGACCATGACTTTACTGGTGATGGACTGAGCTAGATCTAATGTGAATTTGAGCTGCTGTCCGCCAGAAGGAGATATAAGATTTGTAGTGTATCGTTTCTATCCCATATCTCTAAAGGTGCCATCTAGCACCTAAAAGGGTTCTTCGACTATCCTCATATGGGAACCGTTTTGGATTCCACGAGGAACCCTTTCCACAGAGGGTTCTACATGTAACCCAAAATGATTATACCTGGAACCAAAGGGTTCTCCTATGGGGACAGTCGAAGAACCGTTTTGGAACCGTTTTGTCAAAGAGTGTACTTTTAGTTACTCACATCATGAAGGATTCTCTCTGTATCCTCCTGCGTCTCAAAGGTAACAAAGCCATATCTGTGGGATGGACACAAACACAAGGCAGTGATACAGTGTCCCTGGATTACATTTCCATACCTTATTTAATAAACATCATCGCAGGTGTCATCCAGTCTGTGGGGCAGAACATCTACAGTTTAACTGAACTCACCCTTTTGACACCCCAGCACGGTCAATCACTATCTTCACCTCCTTCACTGCTCCATGCTGGGAGAAGAAGCGTCTCAGGTCGCTCTCATTGGTCTACACACAAAAATAACACCCCATTTTTATGCTCCAGTAACATGCAGCAGCAGCAGCAGCAAAAAGGTAAAGTTAGGTCACAAAACCAGGAGGCCCTATTTTTATTTTTATTTATCCGTTATTTTACCAGGTAAGTTGACTGAGAAGACCTTCTCATTTACAACAACGGCCTGGGAAATAGTTACAGGGGAGAGGAGGGGGATGAATGAGACAATTGTAAACTGGGGATTATTAGGTGACCATGATGGTTTGAGGGCCGGATTGGGAATTTAGCCAGGACACCGGGGTTAACACCCCTACTCTTACAACAAGTGCCATGGGATCTTTAATGACCTCAGAGAGTCAGGACACCCGTTTAACATCCCATCCAAAAGACAGCACCCTGCACAGGGCAATGGGATATTTTTTAGACCAGAGGAAAGAGTGCCTCCTACTGGCCCTCCAACACCACTTCCAGCAGCAGCTGGTCTCCCATCCAGAGACTGACCAGGCCCAACCCTGCTTAGCTTCAGAAGCAAGCCAGCAGTGATATGCAGGGTGGTATGCTGCTGGCATGAAAGTAAAGAAAGAGACAAAATTCACCTTGAAATCAATGCCTCCCACAAAGATGCGGTTAGGGATGATGGTGCCAAAGCGTGGGGCATGGTGAGAGGGAGAGGTGTTGTTGCTGAGGTCTTGAGACACTGGAGTAGGAGGAGGAGAGGGAGTGCTGGTCTGCGTGCAGATTGAGATTACCTTGAAACAGAACAAGAGCATCACTGGATTGGCCATCCTCACCAATGCTGAGAAATTCTGATAATGTAGCAAAAGTTAGCTATTTTACAAAGCAATATTGTTTGATATCTTTAAGACAAAATATATGTTGTAAGCCTTTGATCTTTCAAAACAAACTGTCTCTACAACTGTATTCTTGGGGCCAACTGCACCTTGAAAAGAGGTTGCCTTTGTAGATGCACTTTTATTTTGTCTAGAGCTGGGGATAACTAGCCAACCCTGAGTGACCTTTTGCTTTTTAAAGCCTATAATATGGCTCACAGAAATGCATGAGAAACTGCACAATGCTAGGCTAAGGTTTAGGAGAGAATTTAGCTAGTTAGCTAGCTACTAGCTAACAAGAATCAGCCAACACATTTTCGATCAGGAGAAACATGCAAGATCAATCACCATTTACCAATAAACGAGTTACAACATAACTTACTCTGGTTTGGAATACATTATATATATCAAGCGACATATAACTGAACAGAAATAACGCTAGTTAACATAGCTAGCTAGATAAATTAGCTAAACTAAATACCTTGGTAACTTTATGCACTGGAAGCTAACATTAGTGATAGGTAGACAATTATCGTTAGCATTCAAGAGTGACATTTTAACTTACTGCATATATAACATTAATTTATATAATTGTAGTATTGGCAACCCACATTGTTACATGAATCACAATTAAATATACCGACACAATCAAACATAACACTTATCTGTTTAGCTACTTTGCTAGCTAGCCGATGTAACGTTAATATATATATATTTTTTTACAACATATTCATTTTAGCTAACTAGCAAGATGGCAAGTAAAGTTAGTACGCTCGTGAAGGTAACTTACAGCTATTTCGTTCTCCATTGTAGACACCGTGCTTAATTAGATGTCTTGAACAAGTAAAGTGGAAACAAATAATTGATTGAGGGTTATATCCAATCTTAAACAGCAAGACAATGGCAACTAAAGTTAAAACACCTTGCAAGCGAAGTGCACACAGCCAGGTACAGCCGACCTTGCATCAGAATCATCAACACCAGTCCCGCTCTAGCTGCAGTATGAACGAAGGAAAAATATCTGGCGTTTGCCAGTTTGAGCTAGTCGATCCTAAACCATTCATATTCATAGGTGGGCAAGTATTGGTTACATTTCTATTGTTACAGTTGTATTTAACCAGAGAAACATGTATCTATAGATTATTGTTAGTTTGTTTCCATGTGCCAAAGGTAGGAAACTTTAGAGGAGTCGCAGGTTAGCTAGCTAGTTTAATTCGGTTTTATTTCCCGCTCTTCGAGGCTCTGCCGCCCTCAAAACTTGTCAAAATGGCACTTTCCCAGTCCCCAATGACAACGTTGATGGCGGGAGAAAACCGTTTTTATGAAAACCGTTTTTATTGAACAATTTCAGTTAATTCCTACATTAATTTACATTATGTGTGCATTACTGAACGTGGCAATTATCGTATTATTAACATTTTGGCACAAATATTCTACAAAGAAAACTAGCAAACATACCAAAACATTTAGGCACATTTACCATATCGCCCGAGTCTGTCGTATGGTTGGTATCGGGTTCTGTCTTGCCTGGTTGCCATTTTTTTTTTTTTTTTTTAAAGCTAATGTTCAACTCCTTGCACTTCATATTCACATGACTTGGAGTACAAGGAGTGGAATGTTAGCTAAACAGACTGGCAACCAGGCTACTAGGTTATGTCAGGCAGAGACCGTTCACATTGATACAGCACTTTGCTGCTGTCTTCAATGCAGCGCCCCCTCCCAGTCTCGCTCTTCCTGAGAGACCTTTTATATATGAACCCTCTTTGATTAGCCATGCACGGTAGTGTGAAGTCCTTAGCTGATCTTTTCACAAGTAGACCTATGGATAAATGAAATAGAATGTTTCTGTAATGTTCAGCATTCTTTTGCTAGGTCATTATATTACATAGTCCTATTGAAAGCATTGAATTGATTTTGTGTGCAAGCATCCAATATTGCTATTAGGGTCTATTATGTTGCAGGTGTTGTGCAGTGAGGTACAGGTGCTTATTATTGGTTGCGTTCCCCTGCTCAAACACTGCATGCATAAACCAATGGTTGCCTTCCCTGTCATCAACTGTGCAGTTTTGCACCAAAATGCTAAAACATAAGATGTGGTTAGTTGATACATAAAATACCTATCGTTGTAAAATCTGGCATGTGTCAGCTACGTCAGAGCAGAGGAACACGACCATTGCCATGCCTTGTTTTGTCATGTTCCCTAGCCTAGCAGAATGTCACACCTGTTCACGCTGCTGGTGCTCGGCTTACCTACCTGGGAGCATTGAGGTCCAGGGAGGCTGTAGGGTGAACCGTGCATTTCTCCACGGTCCTGGGAGAGACAGGGTTTAGTGTGATGAAAGAAAGAGACACTGTGAGAACTCTGTCGCCAGGCTTGCAATGCCTGTGCTGCACTTACCAGGACGGTATCGTTTAACCGTGAACTGTGGGCCATGAGCACCGCCATCCACCCTCTCCTGCCCCATATCTCTCACTCGGGTTGCTTTCCTTTTTGCAGTCCCTATTTTTTCTTTATCCTTCTCTAGCCCAGACAAATGAAAGAGTTCTAGTATATACACTCTGTCTTGGCTATACACTGAGTATACAAAACATTAGGAACACCTGCTGTTTCCATGACATAGGCTGACCAAGGTGAATCCAGGTGAAAGCTATGATCCCTTATTGATGTCACTTGTTTAATCCACTTCAATCACTGTAGATGAAGGGGAGGAGACAGGTTAAAGAAGGATGTTTAAGCCTTTTAAGACATGGATTGTGTATGTGTGCCATTCAGAGGGTGAATGGGCAAGACAAAAGATTTAAGTGCCTTTGAACAGACTATAGTAGTAGGTGCCAGGCGCACCGGTTTGTGTCAAGAACTGCAACGCTGCTGGGTTTTTCACGCTCAACAGTTTCCTGTCTGTATCAAGAATGGTCCACCAGCCAATGTGACACAACTGTGGGAAGCATTGGAGTCAACATGGGCCAGCATCCCTGGGGAACGCTTTTGACACCTTGCCCCGACACCTTGTCCATGCCCTGACAAATTGAGGCAGTTCTTGAGGCTGTTCAATTTTAGGAAGGTGTTCGTAATGTTTGGTATACTCAGTGTATATCCTTCCTGGTTTGGTCAGTCTTATGGCCAGTATGCAATATACTGGCTATAAGTCTCCAGAATAATATAGGCCTGAATAAATATTTATGCAATATTCAAGATCAGTCACAAGAGGGCAATGTTTCCCTGTGAATTTGTGCTGGATAGGCCAAAACATAGCCTGCCTGTCTACTACAACATGTCATGAACTGGGTTTGTTTGACAGTTCTAATCCAGAGAACGGTAAAGCATGTTGTAGGTCTAGTATGTAATGAGGTGTTTAGAGAACTTTTCATTTGCTAGCTGTGTTCTATCAGGCAATATGGCTCATAACAGCTTTATCCACCACCAGGATAGGTTCAGGCCTATCGCTGGGAGGGTTAGGCCTATAGGATGTGTCTGTCTGACTCCTAGGCAGGGGGACAAAGTACCTGACAGACTCAGCTTATAATGCAGATGTACATCTGGGGCAGTATTTCCCTAGCATTACACACTTGGTTTAAAGGTTTGATGATGAGTTGATTAGTGGAATCAGGCGTGTAGTACTTGGGTAAAAACATGGCCTCCTCAGCCTGACAGGGCTGCATGCGGAAAGGAGTCTCCATCAAATACAATTGTATTTGTCACATGCTTTGTAAACAACAGGTGTAGACTTATAATAACATATTTAACTTACGGGCTGTTCCGAACAATGCACAGAGAAAATAATAACACAAGGAATAAATACACAATGAGTACCAATAACTTGGCTATATACATGGGGTACCAGTACCGAGTCGATGTGCAGGGGTACAGTCAGGTTACAGTCAGCCATGTAGACCTCTTTTAACTCAGTCAGGTTTGACGTGTAGCCTCTTTAAACTCAGTCCGGTGTGACATGTAGCCATGTAGCTTCTTTTAACTCAGTCAGGTTTGACATGTAGCCTCTTTAAACTCAGTCAGGTTTGACATGTAGCCTCTTTAAACTCAGTCAGGTTTGACATGTAACCTCTTTAAACTCAGTCAGGTTTGACATGTAACCTCTTTAAACTCAGTCAGGTTTGACATGTAACCATGTAGCCTTTTTTAACTCAATCCGGTGTGTGCTTTAGAGTGAGAAAAAGGTTCCACTCTTCAAGTCCCCCAGCACCTTCTTCAGTGTTTTAGGCTCTTAACAAGCTGTGACAACAACAGAACACCGACCTGCTGAACTTATAACAGCAAGTCACCACGCTAGACGTTGTAGTGCCTCTCCCTAAGTCCCATTGGGCTATGTTTGATTTACACGAGTATTTATGGTTCTGCGCCCAGATATCTAACTGATTACTTTCCCCGTGTTAGGGATGCACATAGACACAGCACCAGATCAGGTGTTGTTAATGTGCGCTTATACAGGTTCAGGAGTAATGCTGGGAATTTTCTAGTTATATGTGTATTTTCAAGTTATATGTGTGCTTGTTTTTTTTTAAATGGTTGAATCAATAAACCAAACTAAAAAACTCAAAGTTTCCCTCCCTAAGTCAAATTGGGCCAGGTAGTGTTAGCCGGAGAGAGACAGTGGAGGGGAGAATGGGTGGGCGGCCAATTAGCGGCGCAGGTAGCAAGAGCCTCGTTAAAGACAGGGCTGATTCAGGTGGTGCTGTCGGAGCACTTTGTTAATAAAGCTAGTACATGTAATCTGGACGCTCTGCCCCACACTACGCCACTCGATGCTGTGCTGATCCTCAAAGAGCCACTTTGTCTCTGATTATAGGCCTCGTGCAGCTATAATTTCTCTCTGATTGAAGACAGATCACTCTAGTCTTGACAGTCTGTAAATTGCATCTTATTTTTCCCCAACCCTTACCACAACAAAGGGATACGGCATCAGTTGTACCAAGAGAGCACGAGGCAGCAAATCGCCTGCTCCATTACCTGTAATGCATCGACCACTCCGTGGGGGGCGGCATACTGAAAAGTGTTCACGTCCAAACCTTCCCCTCTGGTGTGGGCTTTTACTGTTACGCATATGCTGGTTGGTCGAATTTCCGTTTTTATGTCAATGCTTTTTTCCTGGATTGAATTGTCTGTCACTTATGCCATGTCAGTATTTTATGAGTTAGGGTTAGGGTTAGGGTTAGGCTCTCTCTCTCTCTCTCTCTCTCTCTCTCTCTCTCTCTCTCTCTCTCTCTCTCTCTCTCTCTCTCTCTCTCTCTCTCTCTCTCTCTCTCTCTCTCTCTCTCTCTCTCTCTCTCTCTCTCTATACACAGACATGTCTTGTCCCTCCATACATCAACACTCTTGGTCATACAGCACTTACCAGCTCCCCACTGTTCACTGAAAGCCTCATAAAATTAGCCCCATGATGAATCACCTTTTTCCTTGTTCCTTCTTCATTATTTCAACCCCCCATCCCCCCATTGTCTGCCCTCCCCATTCTGAAATATGGACATCTCAACTGGGGCTGAAGTCACTTGTTGTCCACGGCCACTGGAAGTTAATTGGAGCTTTAAATTTGCCAACGAAGTCTTACTGTGCTAAATGAACATGGCTTTGCTTGATAATTACAGCAATCTAGCACACCTCCCATTTACATCCCACAAAGACGGGTTTAGATAGAAGGCTTCTCTGAGAACATCTCTTGCTTTAAACAGAAACAGAATATAAAGTGGCGCATTCTTTTTATCTACTGTGTAACACTACCTGTATCCATACATGCATGGTTATTATTCAGTCATATGGGGAATTTTAGCTTCTACAGTAGAACTCCCTGTATTGTGGCATGTTGTTATTCCCTGGTTTAAACTTATGTCTGTATCCTATATATCTGCCTATCCCCTCACTCTGGCAGGCTGTTTCTACCCCAAAGCAATGTCTGCCTGCTGCCTGAAATCTGCTATGATGCAACATGACATGACAACCCTCCTGCCACTGTCACTGTCACACCCAAGGGAAAGGGTATAGCTAGGTAGATCAGGGTATAACATACAGTACTAGGTAGATCAGGGTATAACATACAGTACTAGGTAGATCAGGGTATATCCTACAGTACTAGGTAGATCAGGGTATATCCTACAGTACTAGGTAGATCAGGGTATATCCTACAGTACTAGGTAGATCAGGGTATATCCTACAGTACTAGGTAGATCAGGGTATATCCTACAGTACTAGGTAGATCAGGGTATATCCTACAGTACTAGGTAGATCAGGGTATATCCTACAGTACTAGGTATATCAGGGTATATCCTACAGTACTAGGTAGATCAGGGTATATCCTACAGTACTAGGTAGATCAGGGTATATCCTACAGTACTAGGTACATCAGGGTATATCCTACAGCACTAGGTAGATCAGGGTATATCCTACATTACTAGGTAGATCAGGGTATATCCTACAGTACTAGGTAGATCAGGGTATATCCTACAGTACTAGGTAGATCAGGGTATATCCTACAGTACTAGGTAGATCAGGGTATATCCTACAGTACTAGGTAGATCAGGGTATATCCTACAGTACTAGGTATATCAGGGTATATCCTACAGTACTAGGTAGATCAGGGTATATCCTACAGTACTAGGTAGATCAGGGTATAACCTACATTACTAGGTAGATCAGGGTATATCCTACAGTACTAGGTAGATCAGGGTATATCCTACAGTACTAGGCAGATCAGGGTATATCCTACAGTACTAGGTAGATCAGGGTATAACCTACAGTACTAGGTAGATCAGGGTATATCCTACAGTACTAGGTAGATCAGGGTATAACCTACAGTACTAGGTAGATCAGGGTATAACCTACAGTACTAGGTAGATCAGGGTATATCCTACAGTACTAGGTACATCAGGGTATATCCTACAGTACTAGGTAGATCAGGGTATATCCTACAGTACTAGGTAGATCAGGGTATATCCTACAGTACTAGGTAGATCAGGGTATATCCTACAGTACTAGGTAGATCAGGGTATATCCTACAGTACTAGGTAGATCAGGGTATATCCTACAGTACTAGGTAGATCAGGGTATATCCTACAGTACTAGGTAGATCAGGGTATATCCTACAGTACTAGGTAGATCAGGGTATATCCTACAGAGCTAGCCTACTCATTCAGCTGGTTGTTAACAGAGTCCAGTGTTCTGTAAGTGTAGCCTACTCATTCAGCTGGTTGTTTACAGAGTCCAGTGTTCTGTATGTGTAGCCTACTCATTCAGCTGGTTGTTTACAGAGTCCAGTGTTCTGTATGTGTAGCCTGTTCATTCAGCTGGTTGTTTACAACAGAGTCCAGTGTTCTGTATGTGTAGCCTACTCATTCAGCTGGTTGTTTACAGAGTCCAGTGTTCTGTATGTGTAGCCTACTCATTCAGCTGGTTTTTTACATAGTCCAGTGTCTGTATGTGTAGCCTACTCATTCAGCTGGTTGTTTACAGAGTCCAGTGTCTGTATGTGTAGCCTGTTCATTCAGCTGGTTGTTTACAGAGTCCAGTGTCTGTATGTGTAGCCTACTCATTCAGCTGGTTGTTTACAACAATGACCAGATTTTTACTAATGCTCCTGTGTGTAAGAGAGGGCCAAGCAAGGAGAATGGACCATGCTTCCAAAGACAAGACCAGACGCCCTGCCCCAAATTACCGGGGGTGTGGGGTGTCCCCAAGGAGTCAGTCAGTCAGGCCAATCCCAGTGTCTCTGGCCGGTCTCCAGTGGCAGGTCATAGTGGGTGTCTGGTCTGTGAGACAGTTTTTGACAAAGCAGGGTACCCAGCAAATCAATTCAACCAAGGCGCAAATACAAACAGCAATTAATTTCTGTCACTGAGCTGGGCGCCTGGATTACGTGGAAACCTGGTTGTTGTTGCTACCCAGATGCCAGACTTGTATAGGAGTTTGTTTATTTGGCCTCTGTTTTGTTCCCATTGCAGTGTACTGAAGAGGTGCACGTTTTGGATGAATGGCCACACATGTAGTTTGCGCTAGTTACTTTGCATATGTTTAAGGTTTATAGGCCTATATGGTATAAAAAGTGTACATTATCTGCAACCACATCTCTCTGTCTCTGTCTCTCTCTCGCACACACACACACACACACACACACACACACACACACACACACACACACACACACACACACACACACACACACACACACACACACACACACACACACACACACACACACACACACACACACACACACACACACACACACACACACACACACACACACACACACAGGCACAGGCACAGGCACTGAAAGGAAGATAATTGATACATACAGAGACATACACTTTTAAGGAAAAGGATAGGAGTGAGGCAGATATATAATTGTGGAACTCTTTAATGCTGAAGACGTCAAACCGTTTCCCTATGCGCTATCTGTGATTGGCCATTCTTGAGCGTTCTGTTTGTCCAAATGTTGACTTCACCTGATGAAGTGTGTATGGAGCGGAAGAAACTGTGTGTCTGTCAAAAGAAACAGGCTTTGATTGACAGAGTGGGATGGTATGCTGCATGGATTGAATGGTCCTCACAGGATGTCCTCAGATTGACAAATGCTGTTCTTGTTAAATCACAACCAACACTGTCCTCTCTGCGTTGCCACGTAGGTTAGCCTTCTGACAAGGTAAAAAAGTCATACATTCTATGTTTCATACAGTTACCATAAAACAGTGGTTTGGCTCAGCTATGTCATTACTTTACAAATCTCTGATTTCCCTTCCTTTCACTTAGGGCTGTTTTTAGACAGGGGCATTCCTTTGGAAAATAAATAAGCTCCTTCACAAAGTACAATACCAGAAATGAGTGGTTTCGACAAACATTTGCAGAGGCGTGGTTGAGCACATTGACCACTACTGGCCCTGCGTGTGGTTCTGGTCCTCATGTGGTCTTTCTCCAGGGCACAGTAGGTTGTTTTTGAATGTTAGAGCCAAAGATAGTTGAAACAAAAATAGGCCTGTATTGTTTGTTGGCTGAATGAGTAGTGTTGATGGTTGGTCTAGAAAGTTAAAAAAGATTAAGTGTATTTTACAGTCATCCTTTACCCCGACCTATTCCCCTGCTTACTCAAAGAATACGGTCAAAGGCAAACACATCCTGCAAAAATGCATACCCTCCGTAAACACACACACCCAGACACAGTCACACACAGGCTGTTGTGTCTGTGGAAGCTCAGGTAACGATAGTCCTTCAGACCTCCCTACTCCGGTCCCGGTGTGTTTATGTTATAATCACAGGTCTTTATTGGTAGATCTGCCCAGCCCTCTTCTCCCGTTGAGACTAACCACCTCTGATATGTGTGCAGAACCTCAAGCTTCCACAGTGTTTAGGTTATCAGAGGACCATGTTTACAAGGAGGAGTTCCTCATTGATTATGTCCTGCCCTCCCCTCTGTTTACAGAGGAAATAAAGAACACGTGTGTCCTTCTTATCCTCTCTACCACTCATTCCATCTACTGCCCACCATCGTTCCATTCTTTTATCATACTAGGCCTCCTACTCTCTTTGATGACCTAGAGTTACATGTTAGTCATTTAGCAGACTCTCTGATCCAGAGGGACTTACACGAGCATTTAGGTAACAGTGCCTTGCTCAAGGGCACATCTACAGATTTTTCACCTCGGTGGCTCGGGGATTTGAACCAGCGACCTTTACGTTACTGTCCCAACGCTCTTAACCGCTAGGCTACCTGGATTAGTTTTCACTGTGTGTGAGTGTGTGCGTGAGCGTGACAGTATGTGTGTGCGTGTACATACGTTTGTGTGTGGGCGTGACTGTGTGTGTGTGTGTGTGTGCGTGACTGTGTGTGCGTGACTGTGTTTGTGTGTGTGTGACTGTGTGTGTGTGTGTGTGACTGTGTGTGTGAGACTGTGTGTGTGTGAGCGTGACTGTGTTTGTGTGTGTGTGACTGTGTGTGTCCTATAATTAAGCAATAAGGCACGGGGGGGTGTGGTATATTGCCAATAAACCACAGCTAAGGGCTGTTCTTAGGCAAGACACAACGCGGAGTGCCTGGACACAGCCCTTAGACGTGGTATATTTGCCATATACCACAAACCCCCGAGGAGCCTTATTGCTATTATAAACTGGTTACTAACGTAATTAGAGCAGTACAAATAAATGTCTTATTTACCACGGCTGTCAGCCAATCAGCATTCAGGGCTCGAACCAGCCAGTTTCTAATGTGTTGTAATGCAGCATCAGATATTACTGTTATAAATGTCCTGGCTGGTACAGGGGGAGTAGTTCTCCCTGTGAGTCAATACAACAAAACTCTCTTAAGACCTCTGAAGAAATGTCTTATCTTAAACCGATGGATGCCAGATGCATAAGGAAATAGTTTGTATACTTAATGTTGATACTCCAAACCACAAAGAGAGAGTAGAGATATTCAACAGCATAGCGGGTAAATGGCAGGTAGCCTAGTGGTTAGAGTGTTGTGCCAGTAACTGAAAGGTTGCTGGATCAAATCCCCAAGCTGACAAGTTAAAAATCTGTTGTTCTTCCCCCTGAACAAGGCAGTTAACCTACTGTTCCCTGGGCCCTGAACAAGGCAGTTAACCCACTGTTCCCTGGGCCCTGAACAAGGCAGTTAACCCACTGTTCCCTGGGCCCTGAGCAAGGCAGTTAACCCACTGTTCCCTGGGCCCTGAGCAAGGCAGTTAACCTACTGTTCCCTGGGCCCTGAACAAGGCGCTTAACCCACTGTTCCCTGGGCCCTGAGCAAGGCAGTTAACCCACTGTTCCCTGGGCCCTGAGCAAGGCAGTTAACCCACTGTTCCCTGGGCCCTGAGCAAGGCAGTTAACCTACTGTTCCCTGGGCCCTGAACAAGGCGGTTAACCCACTGTTCCCTGGGCCCTGAGCAAGGCAGTTAACCCACTGTTCCCTGGGCCCTGAGCAAGGCAGTTAACCTACTGTTCCCTGGGCCCTGAACAAGGCGGTTAACCCACTGTTCCCTGGGCCCTGAGCAAGGCAGTTAACCTACTGTTCCCTGGGCCCTGAACAAGGCAGTTAACCCACTGTTCCCTGGGCCCTGAACAAGGCAGTTAACCCACTGTTCCCTGGGCCCTGAGCAAGGCAGTTAACCCACTGTTCCCTGGGCCCTGAGCAAGGCAGTTAACCTACTGTTCCCTGGGCCCTGAACAAGGCGCTTAACCCACTGTTCCCTGGGCCCTGAGCAAGGCAGTTAACCCACTGTTCCCTGGGCCCTGAGCAAGGCAGTTAACCCACTGTTCCCTGGGCCCTGAGCAAGGCAGTTAACCTACTGTTCCCTGGGCCCTGAACAAGGCGGTTAACCCACTGTTCCCTGGGCCCTGAGCAAGGCGATTAACCCACTGTTCCCTGGGCCCTGAGCAAGGCAGTTAACCTACTGTTCCCTGGGCCCTGAACAAGGCGGTTAACCCACTGTTCCCTGGGCCCTGAGCAAGGCAGTTAACCTACTGTTCCCTGGGCCCTGAACAAGGCGGTTAACCCACTGTTCCCTGGGCCCTGAACAAGGCAGTTAACCTACTGTTCCCTGGGCCCTGAGCAAGGCAGTTAACCCACTGTTCCCTGGGCCCTGAGCAAGGCAGTTAACCCACTGTTCCCTGGGCCCTGAACAAGGCAGTTAACCCACTGTTCCCTGGGCCCTGAGCAAGGCAGTTAACCCACTGTTCCCTGGGCCCTGAGCAAGGCAGTTAATCCACTGTTCCCTGGGCCCTGAGCAAGGCAGTTAACCCACTGTTCCCTGGGCCCTGAGCAAGGCATTTAACCCACTGTTCCCTGGGCCCTGAACAAGGCAGTTAACTTACTGTTCCCTGGGCCCTGAGCAAGGCAGTTAACCCACTGTTCCCTGGGCACTGTGGATGTTGATTAAGGCAGCCCCCTGCACCTCTCTGATTCAGAGGGGTTGGGTTAAATGTGGAAGACACATTTCAGTTGAAGGCAGGTTTCTCCCTTGAAACATATTCCTGTGTCAAATATATCCTTACAGAGAACTGTGTGTTTAACCAAATCAATGTGAATAGGAGTCCTACTTAATCTAGTGACCTCTGTGTACTCTGCAGATACATTCAATAGACCAGATCAGAGTCTCAGAGTAGCAATGCTGATCTAGGATCAGGTCCCCTCTCTTTATATCATCTTATTCTGTAATGATGATCCTAAAGGGACATCTGATCCTAGATCAGCCGTCTTACCCTGAGACTCTTTGTGAATACAGGCCAAGGTTTTCCATCATTGTCAGTTTCACTTTAATGTTCAAATAGTATTTGAACCCTGCTCAGGAGTATTCAACTGTTATTCAACTGTCACTAACTGTCACTAAAGTATTCACTGTCACTAACGAGTTGCCATTTTATAGTCTCCCAACAGGGAGCAGTAGAGTCTGCATAAGGACAGAGCCAGCGGCCTCCTACAGGCTTCATGCACTGGATCCTCCTCAACCAGAACTACACTCAGAGAGAGAACGACATACTCACTGTGAGTGAACACTTCTGTACCCTTCTACAATCTACACCATACTAACTGAATGTGTCATCCTTCTACAATCTACACCATACTAACTGAATGTGTCATCCTTCTACAATCTACACCATACTAACTGAATGTGTCATCCTTCTACAATCTACACCATACTAACTGAATGTGTCATCCTTCTACAATCTACACCATACTAACTGAATGTGTCATCCTTCTACAATCTACACCATACTAACTGAATGTGTCATCCTTCTACAATCTACACCATACTAACTGAATGTGTCATCCTTCTACAACCTACACCATACTAACTGAATGTGTCATCCTTCTACAATCTACACCATACTAACTGAATGTGTCATCCTTCTACAATCTACACCATAGTAACTGAATGTGTCATCCTTCTACAATCTACACCATACTAACTGAATGTGTCATCCTTCTACAATCTACACCATACTAACTGAATGTGTCATCCTTCTACAATCTACACCATACTAACTGAATGTGTCATCCTTCTACAATCTACACCATACTAACTGAATGTGTCATCCTTCTACAATCTACACCATACTAACTGAATGTGTCATCCTTCTACAATCTACACCATACTAACTGAATGTGTCATCCTTCTACAAGGTAGGTTTGGTATATGGACATAGATAGAGAGAGGGAGGAGAGGGGGGAGGGAGGAGAGGAAGGAGGAGGGAGGAGAGGAAGGAGGAGGGAGGAGAGGTAGGAGAAAGGGAGGAGAGAGAGGAGAGGGATGAGAGTGTGGAGAGGGGGAGGAGAGAGTGTGGAGAGGAAGGAGAGAGGGAGGAGAGTGTGGAGAGGAAGGAGAGAGGGAGGAGAGTTTGGAGAGGAAGGAGAGTGTGGAGAGGGAGGAGAGAGGGGGGAGAGGGAGGAGAGGGTGTGGAGAGGAAGGAGAGAGGGAGGAGAGTGTGGAGAGGAAGGAGAGAGGGAGGAGAGTTTGGAGAGGAAGGAGAGTGTGGAGAGGGAGGAGAGAGGGGGGAGAGGGAGGAGAGAGTGTGGAGAGGAAGGAGAGATTGTAGAGAGGAACGAGAGAGGGAGGAGAGGGAGGAGAGAGGGAGGAGAGTGTGAAGAGGGAGGAGAGGAAGGAGACAGGGAGGAAAGGAAGGAGAGAGTGTGGAGAGGAAGGAGAGAGGGAGGGAGGAGAGTGTGGAGAGGAGGGAGAGAGGGAGGAGAGGAGGGAGAGAGGGAGGAGAGGAGGGAGAGTGGAGAGAGGGATGAGAGAGTGTGGAGAGGAGGTAGAGTGGAGGAGAGGAAGGAGAGAGGGAGGAGAGGGAGGAGAGGAGGGAGGGAGGAGAGTGTGGAGAGGAAGGAGAGAGGGAGGAGAGTGTGGAGAGGAAGGAGAGGGGGAGGAGAAGAAGGAGAGAGGGAGTAGAGGAAGGAGAGACGGAGGAGAGTGTGGAGAGGAAGGAGAGAGGGAGGAGAGTGTGGAGAGGGAAGGGAGAGAGGGAGGAGAGTGTGGAGGAAGGGAGAGGAGGAGAGAGGAGGAGAGTGTGGAGAGGAAGGAGAGAGGGAGGAGAGTGGAGAGGAAGGAGAGACGGAGGAGAGGGAGGAGAGAGTGTGGAGGTGGGGGAAGGGAGAGGAAGGAGAGAGGGAGGAGAGGAAGGAGAGAGTGTGGAGAGGGAGGAGAGGAAGGAGAGAGTGTGGAGAGGGAGGAGAGAGGGCGGAGAGTGTGGAGAGGGGGAGGAGAGGAAGGAGAGAGGGAGGAGAGGGAGTAGAGGAAGGAGAGAGCGATGAGAGTGTGGAGAGGAAGGAGAGGGAGGAGAGGAAGGAGAGAGCGATGAGAGTGTGGAGAGGAAGGAGAGGGAGGAGAGGAAGGAGAGAGGGAGGAGAGTAAGGAGCGGGAGGAGAGTGTGGAGAGGAAGGAGAGGAAGGAGAGAGGAAGGATAGAGTGTGGAGAGGAAGGAGAGAGGGAGTAGAGGAAGGAGAGACGGAGGAGATGAAGGAGAGAGGGAGGAGAGGGAGGAGAAAGTGTGGAGAGGAAGGAGAGAGGTGGGAGAGGAAGAAGAGGGTGTGGAGAGGAAGGAGAGAGTGAGGAGAGAGGGAGGAGAGGAAGGAGAGAGGGAGGAGAGGAAGAAGAGAGTGTAGAGAGGAAGGAGAGAGGGAGGAGAGGAAGGAGAGAGGGAGGAGAGGAAGGAGAGAGGGAGGAAAGGAAGGAGAGAGTGTGGAGAGGAAGGAGAGAGGGAGGAGAGGTAGGAGAGAGTGTGGAGAGGAAGGAGAGAGGGAGGAGAGGTAGGAGAGAGTGTGGAGAGGAAGGAGAGAGGGAGGAGAGGTAGGAGAGAGTGTGGAGAGGAAGGAGAGAGGGAGGAGAGGAAGGAGAGAGTGTGGAGAGGAAGGAGAGAGGAAGGAGAGTTTGGAGAGGAAGGAGAGAGGGAGGAGAAGTGTTGTTAATACCAGTATGTCCCAGGAGGTCTGAGGAGCTTAAAGGATTCTGTCAACAGGTCTGACAGTACAGCCCCCTGCTCAGACTGTCAGTCTGCCTACTGCCCCCTGCTCAAACTGTCAGTCTGCCTACAGCCCCCTGCTCAGACTGTCAGTCTGTCTATTGCCCCTTGCTCAGACTGTCATTCTGCCTACAGCCCCCTGCTCAGACTGTCAGTCTGCTTACTGCCCCCTGCTCAGACTGTCAGTCTGCCTACAGCCCCCTGCTCAGACTGTCAGTCTGCCTGCCAGTACTGCCCTCTGCTCAGACTGTCAGTCTGCCTAATGCCCCCTGCTCAGACTGTCAGTCTGCCTACTGCCACCTGCTCAGACTGTCAGTCTGCCTACAGCCCCCTGCTCAGACTGTCAGTCTGCCTACAGCCCCCTGCTCAGACTGTCAGTCTGCCTACTGCTCAGACCGTCAGTCTCCCTGCCAGTACTGCCCCCTGCTCAGACTGTCAGTCTGCCTGCCAGTACTGCCCCCTGATCAGACCGTCAGTCTGCCTGCCAGTATTTTCCCCTGCTCAGACCGTCAGAATGCCGGCCAATGTACCAACCTCAACTGGACGGAGTGTGTAGAGACTGGCGACAGCGTTAAATGCATAGCAGTCCTGGGTTCTAAATAGTAGGCCTACTTGTTTTTCTTTCAAATAATTTAGCACACTGGGGCCAATGGAGTAGTCCCAAAAGTGTAAACCCTGCTCATCTGGCACTATGTGTCAAATAGGGGGTATGTCAGCTAAGAGGCTAGGTCAGAAGTTTGGGAGGGGGGTGGAATGAGAGTCTGCAGTTGAAGCAACAGCGTCCAGTAGCATAGTGGTCGGTTGGCTCAGCAACAGCGTCCAGTAGCATAGTGGTCGGTTGGCTCAGCAACAGCGTCCAGTAGCATAGTGGTCGGTTGGCTCAGCAACAGCGTCCAGTAGCATAGTGGTCGGTTGCTCAGCAACAGCGTCCAGTAGCATAGTGGTCGGTTGGCTCAGCAACAGCGTCCAGTAGCATAGTGGTCGGTTGGCTCTGCAACAGCGTCCAGTAGCATAGTGGTCGGTTGGCTCAGCAACAGCGTCCAGTAGCATAGTGGTCGGTTGGCTCAGCAACAGCGTCCAGTAGCATAGTGGTTGGTTGGCTCAGCAACAGCGTCCAGTAACATAGTGGTCGGTTGCTCAGCAACAGAGAACACAACCGTTTCTGTCCCCCCCCAACAACATTTCTCTTTTACTAACAAGAAAAGACCTCACTATTTACAAGCAGGGTGACAAACAAGATCTGTTCACTTTTTATTACCATAAAGCCATAATAAAACCACATACATCTTACTGCTCAGAGTCTATTACTATCCTTTGTACTAGTTTAGATCACATAAAAATCACATGGAAGTGAAATAGCAGTGCTCTTGTTGCTGACGTGATCCTGGGAAGTGGCATCTGTGGTGCCTTGATGTTTGCAGCTCCTCTTTATGTGATCCCATGATGAACAGTGGATGGAGTCATCATGTGGATTCTTTCTACAAAACACCATTGATCTGTACAGCACAGTGTGTTGTGACTCCACTAGATGCTTGTCATTATGGAAGTAGGTCCCCTTCCTGAACACTGACAATCACATGGACTGTCAGTCTTTGCATCCAGCAGCTATTTCTTTTTAACAGTCATCCAAATGAAAGCTAGAAAGTCAGGGAGTGATGTATAGAGAACCATTTTTTAATACGTTTTGACTGCGAGGAAATATAATCCTTTCATAATAGAATCTATTTAAAGTGAGGCCCTACGGACTTGGGTGAGGACTGAATGCGGGTGAGGACTGAATGCGGCCCGCGGGGCAAAATGAGTTTGACACCCCTTATCTAGCTACTTCTATGAATTGTCCCGGTTCCTCATCTCAGTAGTGGCAGGAAGCAGCTGTTGGCTGAAGCACAAGCTGCAGATTGTAGCTTTAAGTAGAGATAGTTAAACCCCCAGCAATATATTGATGCCACTGGGAGGGCCCAGTTGATGTGCTTTACTACTGTGGCCCCTCATACATTCCTGTTCTAATCTACTCAGATAAAGCAGTGACAATATAAAGTGCCTTCTGACACCGTCAGCTCAACGTCAACTCACAAAACATACTTCTTCACCCTTCGCCTCTGCAGAATCACATGACCACTTTCTATCTGTTCATTTACTGGTTTCTCTAAAGACCTGTCTGTCTGTCTGTCTGTCTGTCTGTCTGTCTGTCTGTCTGTCTGTCTGTCTGTCTGTCTCTGTCTACCTGTCTGTCTGTCTGTCTGTCTGACTGTCTGTCTGTCTGTCTGTCTGTCTGTGTCTGTCTGTCTGTCTTGTTTAATCGTAGGCTTTTAAGTGTAATGTAAATGTACAGTAAATGACCATCATTCATCTCCGTGTTGAAGCACATGACTGGCCTTGACATGATCTGTAGTTATTGTCTAACGAGGAAGCGTTAAGGTACAATGGGAAATGATTTCCCTGTAAAGTTTTATTCTCTTCATCATTTTTTCTACTAGGTTTTACTGTCTCTCTGTAATCAACTGTTCTCTGGTGGAGACCAGAAAGGGGTGACAGTTCACGTGTGTGTTATGGTGTGTGTCTGGGTGTGTGTCATGGTGTGTGTCTGGGTGTGTGTCATGGTGTGTGTCTGGGGTGTGTGTGTGTGTCTACACAGTGTTGATTCATCTGAGTCTTGGATGTGGTAAAGATATTTAAGAAGAATTGGTCCCATTGTTTGTACTTTTATTTGTCATTGTTTATGACACATATTGACCACCCACTCAAAAAACATGTTCTCTCTCACTTGCACACGCGCACACGCGCACACACACATGCATGCGCACACACATGCACACACACACACCCTCTTACCTACACACTCTTCAATGTGAACTCAGATGTATACAGTATGAAGGTACATTCCTACCGTGGCCCTATGTGTGGCGTGGCCAGAGGCCCTGATCACTGTCACAAGTTAGGACCCCAGACACACAGCACCTCCCTCCTTTGTCTCCCCAGTGGGTTAGGATCCCAGACACACAGCACCTCCCTCCTTTGTCTCCCCTGTGGGTTAGGACCCCAGACACACACCACCTCCCTCCTTTGTCTCCCCTGTGGGTTAGGACCCCAGACACACAGCACCTCCCTCCTTTGTCTCTCTGTGGGTTAGGACCCCAGACACACAGCACCTCCCTCCTTTGTCTCTCTGTGGGTTAGGACCCCAGACACACAGCACCTCCCTCCTTTGTCTCCCTGTTGGTTAGGACCCCAGACACACAGCACCTCCCTCCTTTGTCTCTCTGTGGGTTAGGACCCCAGACACACAGCACCTCCCTCCTTTGTCTCCCTGTTGGTTAGGACCCCAGACACACAGCACCTCCCTCCTTTGTCTCTCTGTGGGTTAGGACCCCAGACACACAGCACCTCCCTCCTTTGTCTCCCTGTTGGTTAGGACCCCAGACACACAGCACCTCCCTCCTTTGTCTCCCTGTGGGTTAGGACCCCAGACACACAGCACCTCCCTCCTTTGTCTCCCTGTGGGTTAGGACCCCAGACACACAGCACATCCCTCCTTTGTCTCCCTGTGGGTTAGGACCCCAGACACACAGCGCCTCCCTCCTTTGTGTCCCTGTTGGTTAGGACCCCAGACACACAGCACCTCCCTCCTTTGTCTCCCCTGTGGGCTAGGACCCCAGACACACAGCACCTCCCTCCTTTGTCTCTTTGTGGGTTAGGACCCCAGACACACAGCACCTCCCTCCTTTGTCTCCCTGTGGGTTAGGACCCCAGACACACAGCACCTCCCTCCTTTGTCTCCCTGTGGGTTAGGACCCCAGACACACAGCACCTCCCTCCTTTGTCTCCCCTGTGGGTTAGGACCCCAGACACACAGCACCTCCCTCCTTCGTTTCCCTGTGGGTTAGGACCCCAGACACACAGCGCCTCCCTCCTTTGTGTCCCTGTTGATTAGGACCCCAGACACACAGCACCTCCCTCCTTTGTCTCCCCTGTGGGGTAGGACCCCAGACACACAGCACCTCCCTCCTTTGTCTCCCCTGTGGGTTAGGACCCCAGACACACAGCACCTCCCTCCGTTGTCTCCCCTGTGGGTTAGGACCCCAGACACACAGCACCTCCCTCCTTTGTCTCCCTGTTGGTTAGGACCCCAGACACACAGCACCTCCCTCCTTTGTCTCCCTGTGGGTTAGGACCCCAGACACACAGCACATCCCTCCTTTGTCTCTCTGTGGGTTAGGACCCCAGACACACAGCACCTCCCTCCTTTGTCTCCCCTGTGGGTTAGGACCACAGACACACAGCACCTCCCTCCTTTGTGTCCCTTATGGGTAAATTTAGCCAGAATGGGTAAATAGCCGCAGGGCAGCAACACCCATTTATTTCCCTAACAGTAGACATATATTTAGTGTTTTTACGATACGGAAGCTATATTTAATGGGCATGCAGAGCCTTGACCACGGGCTAAGGACACGTTCCTCATCACCCATAATACCCTGTTCCCAACCAGCCAAATAAAGAGAGAGGTGTGTGTGTGTGTGTGTGTGTGTGTGTGTGTGTGTGTGTGTGTGTGTGTGTGTGTGTGTGTGTGTGTGTGTGTGTGTGTGTGTGTGTGTGTGTGTGTGTGTGTGTGTGTGTGTGTGTGTGTGTGTGTGTGTGTGTGTGTGTGTGTGTGTGTGTGTGAGAGAGAGAGAAAGAGAACTCAATAGTATTATTTTCTTGTTATTCCAAACGCTGATCATTTGAACAAGACATTCTGTCCATTATAACAGGAGAGTGAAGTAAATAAGACATTCTGTCCATTATATTCTGTCCATTATAACAGGAGAGTGAAGTAAATAAGACATTTTGTCCATTATAACAGGAGAGTGAAGTCAATAAGAAATGATGTCCATTATAACAGGAGAGTGAAGTCAATAAGACATTCTGTCCATTATAACAGGAGAGTGAAGTCAATAAGAAATGATGTCCATTATAACAGGAGAGTGAAGTCAATAAGACATTATGTCCATTATAACAGGAGAGTGAAGTAAATAAGACATTCTGTCCATTATAACAGGAGAGTGAAGTCAATAAGAAATGATGTCCATTATAACAGGAGAGTGAAGTCAATAAGACATTCTGTCCATTATAACAGGAGAGTGAAGTCAATAAGAAATGATGTCCATTATAACAGGAGAGTGAAGTCAATAAGAAATTATGTCCATTATAACAGGAGAGTGAAGTCAATAAGACATTCTGTCCATTATAACAGGAGAGTGAAGTGAATAAGACATGCTGTCCATTATAACAGGAGAGTGAAGTAAATAAGACATTCTGTCCATTCTAACAGGAGAGTGAAGTAAATAAGACATTCTGTCCATTATAACAGGAGAGTGAAGTAAATAAGACATTTTGTCCATTATAACAGGAGAGTGAAGTAAATAAGACATTTTGTCCATTATAACAGGAGAGTGAAGTAAATAAGACATTCTGTCCATTATAACAGGAGAGTGAAGTCAATAAGACATTCTGTCCATTATAACAGGAGAGTGAAGTCAATAAGAAATTATGTCCATTATAACAGGAGAGTGAAGTCAATAAGAAATTATGTCCATTATAACAGGAGAGTAAGGAGACAGAATATACAGAAACAAGCTCCAATCAAGTGATTGGTTCTAATGTGGCCATCCCGGATCATGAATTATTTGGCATCATAACACTCGTTTTGCATTAGACCTTACGCCTCGGTGCGTCGGTGCATTCAGACTCTGCCATTCACTCCCCCTCTTGTTGTTAGTTAACTCTCCTGGCGCTTTCTGATGAGACTGTGTGTTGTGGTGAATATAGGTCAATATATGTGGTGTGTGTGTGTGGTGGGTCCGCGGCACGTTGTGTGTGTGTGTATGTGTGGTGGGTCGCGGCACGTTGTGTGTGTGTATGCGTGTGTGTGGTGGGGGCGCGGAACGATTTGTGTGTGTGAAACACGTATAGTAGCAGGACAGTGTGTGACACACTTCTCTTAATACACGTTCACCAAGTTGAACATTTCAGTTAGCTGATGAACTGTATCTCTGCTGCTTCCTGATTCTTACTATACATAATACATCTGTTCTGCTCCCTGATTCTTACTATACATTATACATCTGTTCTGCTCCCTGATTCTTACTATACATAATACATCTGTTCTGATTCTAACTATACATAATACATCTGTTCTGCTTCTAACTATACATAATACCTCTGTTCTGCTCCCTGATTCTAACTATACATAATACATCTGTTCTGCTCCCTGATTCTTACTATACATAATACCTCTGTTCTGCTCCCTGATTCTTACTATACATAATACCTCTGTTCTGCTTCCTGATTCTAACTACACATAATACCTCTGTCCTGCTCCCTGATTCTTACTCTACATAATACATCTGTTCTGCTCCCTGATTCTTACTACACATAATACCTCTGTTCTGCTCCCTGATTCTAACTACACATAATACCTCTGTTCTGCTCCCTGATTCTAACTACACATAATACATCTGTTCTGCTCCCTGATTCTAACTATACATAATACATCTGTCCTGCTCCCTGATTCTAACTATACATAATACATCTGTTCTGCTCCCTGATCCTTACTATACATAATACATCTGTTCTGCTCCCTGATTCTAACTATACATAATACCTCTGTTCTGCTTCCTGATTCTAACTACACATAATACCTCTGTTCTGCTCCCTGATTCTAACTACACATAATACATCTGTTCTGCTCCCTGATTCTAACTATACATAATACATCTGTCCTGCTCCCTGATTCTAACTATACATAATACATCTGTTCTGCTCCCTGATCCTTACTATACATAATACATCTGTTCTGCTCCCTGATTCTAACTACACATAATACCTCTGTTCTGCTCCCTGATTCTTACTATACATAATACATCTGTTCTGCTCCCTGATTCTAACTATACATAATACATCTGTTCTGCTCCCTGATCCTTACTATACATAATACCTCTGTCCTGCTCCCTGATTCTTACTATACATAATACATCTGTTCTGCTCCCTGATTCTAACTACACATAATACATCTGTTCTGCTCCCTGATTCTAACTATACATAATACATCTGTTCTGCTCCCTGATCCTTACTATACATAATACATCTGTTCAATCAATTTTATTTTATATAGCCCTTCGTACATCAGATAATATCTCGAAGTGCTGTACAGAAACCCAGCCTAAAACCCCAAACAGCTAGAATGCAGGTGTAGAAGCACGGTGGCTAGGAAAAACTCCCTAGAAAGGCCAAAACCTAGGAAGAAACCTAGAGAGGAACCAGGCTATGAGGGGTGGCCAGTCCTCTTCTGGCTGTGCCGGGTGGAGATTATAACAGAACTATGCCAAGATGTTCAAAAATGTTCATAAGTGACAAGCATGGTCAAATAATAATCATGAATAATTTTCAGTTGGCTTTTCATAGCTGATCATTAAGAGTTGAAAAACAACAGGTCTGGGACAGGTGGCGGTTCCATAACCGCAGGCAGAACAGCTGAAACTGGAATAGCAGCAAGGCCAGGCGGACTGGGGACAGCAAGGAGTCACCACGGGCGGCAGTCCCGACGCATGGTCCTAGGGCCCAGGTCCTCCGAGAGAAAGAAAGAGAGAAGGAGAAAATTAGAGAGAGCCAAGATTTTCAAAATGTTCATAAATGACAAGCATGGTCAAATAATAATCAGGAATAAATCTCAGTTGGCTTTTCATAGCCGATCATTAAGAGTTGAAAACAGCAGGTCTGGGACAGGTAGGGGTTCCATAACCGCAGGCAGAAGAGTTGAAACTGGAATAGCAGCAAGGCCAGGCGGACTGGGGGCAGCAAGGAGTCACCACGGCCGGTAGTCCCGACGTATGGTCCTAGGGCTCAGGTCCTCCGAGAGAAAGAGAGAAGGAGAAAATTAGAGAGAGCCAAGATTTTCAAAATGTTCATAAATGACAAGCATGATCAAATAATAATCAGGAATAAATCTCAGTTGGCTTTTCATAGCCGATCATTAAGAGTTGAAAACAGCAGGTCTGGGACAGGTAGGGGTTTCGTAACCGCAGGCAGAAACAGTTGAAACTGGAATAGCAGCAAGGCCGGGCGGACTGGGGACAGCAAGGTGTCAGCATGCCCGGTAGTCCTGACGTATGGTCCTAGGGCTCAGGTTCTCAGAGAGAAAGAGAGAACGAGAGAATTAGAGAGAGCATACTTAAATTCACACAGGACACTGGATAAGACAGGAGAAGTACTCCAGGTATAACCAACTGACCCTAGCCCCCCTGATTCTGTTCTGCTCCCTGATTTTAACTATACATAATACATCTGTTCTGCTCCCTGATCCTTACTATACATAATACATCTGTTCTGCTCCCTGATTCTAACTACACATAATACCTCTGTTCTGCTCCCTGATTCTTACTATACATAATACATCTGTTCTGCTCCCTGATCCTTACTATACATAATACATCTGTTCTGCTCCCTGATCCTTACTATAAATAATACATCTGTTCTGCTCCCTGATTCTAACTATACATAATACATCTGTTCTGCTCCCTGATTCTAACTATACATAATACCTCTGTTCTGCTCCCTGATCCTTACTATACATAATACATCTGTTCTGCTCCCTGATTCTAACTACACATAATACATCTGTTCTGATTCTTACTATACATAATACATCTGTTCTGCTCCCTGATTCTAACTACACATAATACATCTGTTCTGCTCCCTGATTCTAACTACACATAATACATCTGTTCTGCTCCCTGATTCTTACTCTACATAATACATCTGTTCTGATTCTTACTATACATAATACATCTGTTCTGCTCCCTGATTCTAACTACACATAATACATCTGTTCTGATTCTTACTATACATAATACATCTGTTCTGCTCCCTGATTCTAACTACACATAATACATCTGTTCTGCTCCCTGATTCTTACTCTACATAATACATCTGTTCTGATTCTTACTATACATAATACATCTGTTCTGCTCCCTGATTCTAACTACACATAATACATCTGTTCTGATTCTTACTATACATAATACATCTGTTCTGCTCCCTGATTCTAACTACACATAATACATCTGTTCTGCTCCCTGATTCTAACTACACATAATACATCTGTTCTGCTCCCTGATTCTAACTACACATAATACATCTGTTCTGCTCCCTGATTCTAACTACACATAATACATCTGTTCTTCTCCCTGGTTCTAACTATACATAATACCTCTGTCCTGCTCCCTGATTCTTACTCTACATAATACCTCTGTCCTGCTCCCTGATTCTTACTATACATAATACCTCTGTCCTGCTCCCTGATTCTTACTCTACATAATACATCTGTTCTTCTCCCTGATTCTAACTACACATAATACATCTGTTCTGCTCTCTGATTCTTACTATACATAATACCTCTGTCCTGCTCCCTGATTCTTACTATACATAATACATCTGTTCTGCTCCCTGATTCTAACTATACATAATACATCTGTTCTGCTCCCTGATTCTTACTACACATAATACATCTGTTCTGCTCCCTGATTCTTACTATACATAATACATCTATTCTGCTCCCTGATTCTTACTATACATAATACCTCTGTCCTGCTCCCTGATTCTAACTACACATAATACATCTGTTCTGCTCCCTGATTCTAACTATACATAAGACCTCTGTCCTGCTCCCTGATTCTAACTACACATAATACATCTGTTCTGCTCCCTGATTCTAACTACACATAATACCACTGTCCTGCTCCCTGATTCTAACTACACATAATACATCTGTTCTGCTCCCTGATTCTAACTACACATAATACCTCTGTCCTGCTCCCTGATTCTAACTATACATAATACCTCTGTTCTGCTCCCTGATTCTAACTACACATAATACATCTGTTCTGCTCCCTGATTCTTACTACACATAATACAGGGCCTAATTGTAAATAGAGCTGAACATTTAATTAAACCCAACAATACAGGACAGTAAATTGTTGAATCTTCCCCCTCTTTTGTCGGCTGAAACTGTTCCATTGTGCAGCGGTAGACTAGCTCTTCCATACAAACCCTTTTAATATGTACAGGAATATACAGTGTTATGTCTCAGGAGAATGGGAGGGCTGGACATGCAAATAACACAGACCAACACACACACACACACACACACGCACACGCACACGCACACGCACGCACGCACGCACGCACACGCACACGCACACGCACACGCACACACACACACCCTCGGCTGGCGCTAGTGAGGTGAGTTATTCATCATGGATGAGGCCTGTGTACTGAACACAGCATGGGTTCTGTCTATGAGGTAAACAGACTGCAATTAGGTAACATACTTTTGCACTTTGAGGGCTGCTGCTCCGTCTTCCGCGATCCGTGGCAGTGTGTGTGTGTGTGTGTGTGTGTCCATGCGTGTGTGTGTGTGCATGCGTGTCCATGCGTCTGTGTGTGTACATGCGTGTCTATGCGTGTGTGTGCATGTACATTCGTGAGTGTAGCATCAGGTATCCTAGAGGTTAAGAGCGTTGGGATAGTAACCGAAAGGTAGCTGGTTCGAATCCCTGAGCCGACTAGGTGAAAAATATGTTGATGTGCCCTTGAGCAAGGCACTTAACCCTAATTCCTCCTGTATGTCGCTCTAGACAAGAGAGTCTGCTAAAATTAAATGAGTGTATGTGTGATTGCCCTGTGTGTGAGTTGAGGTGACAGGCTGCCGAACACTGATGGGTAAGCTGTGTGTGTGCTCATTGTTGGCCTCGCAATCATGACTTTTACTGACAAATAAACTGTACACTATGAGCTTCTGAAGACTGGAACAACGCTGCTTTGCTAATGAATGAGTTATGCTACGACACTGACTGTATGTTATTCATAATGAGGGACACCAGGAGAAATCTGTCCTCTCTGAAAGGAAAATGGATGGCCCTCACTTCAGTCAAATATTTTTGGATCCCACACTCCCTGAACGCTTAAAAACAAACAAGTGACCCTCCCCTATAGCCTCAATAATAATTAAAACATCAAGTGGATCGCAGAGAACACGTCTACTATTTAACCTCACTCCTACGACAGACCAGAGCCTTTAGATTTGCCATTTTTGAAACTGTTCTTGGTTTATTTAACATTACATGGTAAAGTAGCTAGACGGTTGTGGATTGGCAGACCACCGCATGACAAGATCTTCACCGTGCCTGAATCTATTGTTTTATTTTCTGTCTGAGAAAATAAACACATTTCATACAATTCTACGTTATTTTACATGACTGAATTTGAGAAAAATACATTTGTTTTTTTTTACACAGCAGCTGCATTTCATCAGGTAGGCCTGTATGCACTAGTAACTTTTTTTCATTTGGGCAACTATCATTTTCTAATTTATTCTGTTAAATTCCATGATATTGTTGTTACAAAATAGATGTGTGCTGACTGTGGGGCATGGGAATGGGAATTTTCTCAAATGGCAGGCTATAGCCTTGAAATAATAATAATAATGTAGCATAAATAATTAATTTTCATTCCTTCATAGGCTACCTGGCTTGCTCCTGACTGATTTAGAGTTAGTATGGTGTTTAATAGCCTGCTGAAATGTAAACTCAGCAAAAAAAAGAAACGTCCTCTCACTGCCAACTGCGTTTATTTTCAGCAAACTTAACATGTGTAAATATTTGTATGAACATAACAAGATTCAACAACTGAGACATAAACTGAACAAGTTCCACAGACATGAATAATGTGTCCCTGAACAAAGGGGGTTCAAAATCAAAAGTAACAGTCAGTATCTGGTGTGGCCACCAGCTGCATTAAGTACTGCAGTGGATCTCCTCCTCGTGGACTGCACCAGATTTGCCAGTTCTTGCTGTCAGATGTAACCCCACTCTTCCACCAAGGCACCTGCAAGTTCCCGGACATTTCTGGGGGGAATGGCCCTAGCCCTCACCCTCCGATCCAACAGGTCCCAGACGTGCTCAATGGGATTGAGATCCCGGCTCTTCTTTGGCCATGGCAGAACACTGACATTCCTGTCTTGCAGGAAATCATGCACAGAACGAGCAGTATGGCTGGTGTAATTGTCATGCTGGAGGGTCATGTCAGGATGAGCCTGCAGGAAGGATACCACATGAGGGAGGAGGATGTCTTCCTCAACGCACAGCGTTGAGATTGCCTGCAATGACAACAAGCTCAGTCCGATGATGCTGTGACACACCGCCCCAGACCATAACGGACCATCCACCAGAGTACAGGCCTCCGTGTAACGCTCGTTCCTTCAACGATAAACCCGAATCCGAACACCACCCTTGGTGAGACAAAACCGAGACTCATCGGTGAAGAGCACTTTTTGCCAGTCCTGTCTGGTCCAGCGACGGTGGGTTTGTGCCCATAGGCGACGTTGTTGCCGGTGATGTCTGGTGAGGACATGCCTTACAACAGGCCTACAAGCCCTCAGTCCAGCCTCTCTCAGCCTATTGCGGACAGTCTGAGCACTGATGGAGGGATTGTGCGTTCCTGCTGTAACTCGGGAAGTTGTTGTTGCCATCCTGTACCTGTCCCGCAGGTGTGATGTTCGGATGTACTGATCCTGTGCAGGTGTTGTTACAAGTGGTCTGCCACTGCGAGGACAATCAGCTGTCCATCCTGTCTCCCTGTAGCGCTGTCTTAGGCGTCTCACAGTACGGACATTGCCATTTATTGCCCTGGCCACATCTGCAGTCCTCATGCCTCCTTTCAGCATGCCTAAGGCATGTTCACACAGATGAGCAGGGACCCTGGGCATCTTTCTTTTGGTGTTTTTCAGAGTCAGTAGAAAGGCCTCTTTAGTGTCCAAAGTTTTCATAACTGTGACCTTAATTGCCTACCGTTTGCAAGCTGTTAATGTCTTAACGACCGTTCCACAGGTGCGTGTTCATTAATTGTTCATGGTTCATTGAACAAGCATGGGTGTCACGCCCTGACCATAGAGAGCCCTTGTTTCTCTATGGTGTAGTAGGTCAGGGCGTGACGAGGGGGTGTCTATGTTGGTGTTTTGTTTTGGTTCCCAATTAGAGGCAGCTGGTAATCTTTGCCTCTAATTCGGGATCATATTTAAGTAGGTATTTTTCCCACCTGTGTTTGTGGGATATTATTTTGTGTTTGTGCATGTGCACCACGTATTCACGTTTCGTTGTTCGTTTATTGTTTTTGTTTTGCTTAAGTTTCACTTTATAATAAAGATGTGGAACTATACGTACGCTGCACCTTGGTCCAGTTCTTATGACAACCGTGACAGAATATACCACCAAAAGAGCACCAAGCAGCGTATCCACGAGGTAAAGGAGTTTTGGACATGGGAAGAGGTGATGGGGGGATGCGAAACCCTTACTTGGAGACAGACGGAAGGTAATAATGGAGGACAGAGACGACGCCAGGGTTCGCGGCCACAGAAAGCCCAAGGACAACCCCAATATTTTTTAATTTTTTTTTCTCTGCTCAACATCCGACCAGAGGATCAGGTTAGCAGTCTAGTGCAACCCATGCCGGCTCCACGGTTCTAGCCTCCAGTGCGCCTCCCCAGTCCGGTACGTCCTGTGTCTCCTCCTCGCACTCGCCCTGAAGTGCGTGTTCCCAGTCCGGTACGTCCTGCTTCTCCTCCTAGCACTCGCCCTGAAGAGCGTATCTCCAGTCCGGTGCAACCTGTGTCGGCTCCACGCATCAGGCCTCCAGTGCGCCTCCCCAGTCCGGTACGTCCTGTGCCTGCTCCCCGCACTCACCCTGAAGTGCGTGTCACCAGTCCGGTGCCACCTGTACCGGCTCCACACACTAGGCCTCCAGTGCGCATTCACAGTCCAGAGCTTCCGGCGACGGTTCCCAGTCCAGAGCTTCCGGCGACGGTTCCCAGTCCAGAGCTTCCGGCGACGGTTCCCAGTCCAGAGCTTCCGGCGTCGGTTCCCAGTCCAGAGCTTCCGGGGACGGTTCCCAGTCCAGAGCTACCGGCGACGGTTCCCAGTCCAGAGCTTCCGGCGATGATTCACAGTCCGGAACCTCCTGCAACGGTCCACAGACCGGAACCTCCTGCGACGGTCCCCAGTCCGGAACCTCCCACGACGGTCCACGGTCCGGAACCTCCTGCGACGGTCCCGGTCCGGAACCTCCCGCGACGGTCCCGGTCCGGAACCTCCCGCGACGGTCCACGGTCCGGAACCCCCAGCGACGGTCCACGGTCCGGAACCCCCAGCGACGGTCCACGGTCCGGAACCCCCAGCGACGGTCCACGGTCCGGAACCTCCCGCGACGGTCCACGGTCCGGAACCTCCCGCGACGGTCCACGGTCCGGAACCCCCAGCGACGGTCCACGGTCTGGAACCTCCAGCGACGGTCCACGGTCCGGAACCTCCAGCGATGGGCAACGGTCCAGCAACGCCTGAGCCGCCCTCCTGTCCAGCGCCGCCTGAGCCGCCCTCCTGTCCAGCGCCGCCTGAGCCGCCCTCCTGTCCAGCGCCGCCCTCCTGTCCAGCGCCGCCTGAGCCGCCCTCCTGTCCAGCGCCGCCTGAGCCGCCCTCCTGTCCAGCGCCGCCTGAGCCGCCCTCCTGTCCAGCAACGCCTGAGCCGCCCTCCTGTCCAGCGCCGCCTGAGCCGCCCTCCTGTCCAGCGCCGCCTGAGCCGCCCTCCTGTCCTGAGCCGCCCTCCTGTCCTGAGCCGCCCGTCTGTCCTGAGCCGCCCTCCTGTCCAGCGCCGCCTGAGCCGCCCTCCTGTCCTGAGCCGCCCTCCTGTCCTGAGCCGCCCTCCTGTCCTGAGCCGCCCTCCTGTCCTGAGCCGCCCGTCTGTCCTGAGCCGCCCATCTGTCCGGAGCCGCCTGAGCCGCCCGTCTATCCGGAGCCGCCTGAGCCGTCCGTCAGCCAGGAGCCGCCAGAGCCGTCCGTCAGCCAGGAGCTGCCAGAGCCGTCCGTCAGCCAGGAGCTGCCCTTCAGTCTGGAGCTGCCCCTCAGTCCGGAGCCGCCCTCAGTCCAGTGGGGCCATTTATTAGGGTCCCCAGTCCAAGGTCGGTGGCGAGGGTCGCCGCTCTAAAGATGCCTGGGGGGGGGGGGTGGTACTGTCACGTTCTGACCTTGGTTCTTTTGTTATTTCTTTGTTTTAGTATGGTCAGGGCGTGAGTTGGGTGATTGATTCTATGATTCTCAATCAGAGGCAGGTGTCGTTAGTTGTCTCTGATTGAGACTCACACTTAGGTAGCCTTTTTCCACCTGTGTGGGTGTTTATTTTCTGTGTCTGTGTGTTCCACATGGAACTGTTTCGGTTGGTTATTTCACGTGTCGTTTATTGTTTTGTTTCAGTGTTCGATTGTTTTAATAAAGAGCGTGAACACGTAACACGCTGCGCATTTGTCCTCCGATCCTTACTACTCCTCCTCGTCTGAGGAGGAGGAAGACAGCCGTTACAGTAGGTCTATGTTTTAAGACATTTCCTTTAACAAAAGCCACAACATATTCCCCAATCAATTCGAGCCCTGGTTTTAAATTAACACACCAAACCCTTCACTGACCCTGAGATATTTAAAGAGTGCATGGTGACTGAAGGAATCTGCTGACACAATCTATGGATAGTAGACTATAATTTCATCTGTCAAACTGGTACAGGCCTACCTCTTTTTTCTTAAATAGGAAGAAATATTCTCCAACACAAAGCGCTCTTGTTGTTAGTAGCCTAAAGTCATTTTCATTTGAAGACCGTTTAAATGAATTAGACCTTCTCGAATTAGTCTACTTTCACGACACGTGCTCTGTCCATCTCCACAGCTGCCGCTTCATAGTCATGTAAGTTATGGAAATTACTCAAATAGGGCTTATTGTGAGGTCAATAACTCGGATAAATAGCTTCATTATGGGCAATGAAACATATATATTTTTTATTAAAATCAATTATAGCAGTAGCAAGCTTACCTCCGGTCCTCCTTCTCATCTTGGCATTCTCCCTGTCAAACTGAACAGGACATCAGTATAGCCTATAGTCACTCTCCCTGTCAAACTGAACAGGACATCAGTATAGTCTATAGTCACTCTCCCTGTCAAACTGAACAGGACATCAGTATAGCCTATAGTCACTCTCCCTGTCAAACTGAACAGGACATCAGTATAGCCTATAGTCACTCTCCCTGTCAAACTGAACAGGACATCAGTATAGTCTATAGTCACTCTCCCTGTCAAACTGAACAGGACATCAGTATAGTCTATAGTCACTCTCCCTGTCAAACTGAACAAGACATCAGTATAGTCTATAGTCACTCTCCCTGTCAAACTGAACAGGACATCAGTATAGCCTATAGTCACTCTCCCTGTCAAACTGAACAGGACATCAGTATAGTCTATAGTCACTCTCCCTGTCAAACTGAACAGGACATCAGTATTGCCTATAGTCACTCTACAACACTGCTGCCCTCTGCTTCACAGTTCCTCTTTCATTTCCTTATGCTACAACACTGCTGCCCTCTGCTTCACAGTTCCTCTTTCATTTCCTTATGCTACAACACTGCTGCCCTCTGCTTCACAGTTCCTCTTTCATTTCCTTATGCTACAACACTGCTGCCCTCTGCTTCACAGTTCCTCTTTCATTTCCTTATGCTACAACACTGCTGCCCTCTGCTTCACAGTTCCTCTTTCATTTCCTTATGTTACAACACTGCTGCCCTCTGCTTCACAGTTCCTCTTTCATTTCCTTATGCTACAACACTGCTGCCCTCTGCTTCACAGTTCCTCTTTCATTTCCTTATGCTACAACACTGCTGCCCTCTGCTTCACAGTTCCTCTTTCATTTCCTTATGCTACAACACTGCTGCCCTCTGCTTCACAGTCCCTCTTTCATTTCCTTATGCTACAACACTGCTGCCCTCTGCTTCACAGTTCCCCTTTTAACTACTCTTTGTCCTTTATTTGTTCAAATTTGCCCCCTATAAAATAAAATATATATTGCAATTAGAGCTGAGTGGGCAAAAGATAGAAAAAAAGTTAGGTCTCTCTCTCTCTCTCTCTCTCTCTCTCTCTCTCTCTCTCTCTCTCTCTCTCTCTCTCTCTCTCTCTCTCTCTCTCTCTCTCTCTCTCTCTCTCTCTCTCTCTCTCTCTCTCTCTCTCTGTCTCTCTCAAGCTAGGTTTTTTTTGTGCCATCGCAGATTCATTTCTTATTTTTATTGAGATATGGTAGTTGCTGTGTGACTGAATGGTAGTAATGCCATGTACTGTATCTGTTGTCGTGGCATCATCACATTAAAAGGCCTTCTCAGATGCAGGGCACTGCACATCTGTAAATATGCAGCTGCATCATTAGGCACTTATGAGTGCTTTTGCATGACTGGGCAACACAAGTAAAACTACCCCACTGGGACGGGGGTAGGAGAGGAGGATTGGTGAATGTGTTCATGTGTGCAGGAGCGAGACTGTTTGTGTTGTTTATTTGTGTTTGTGCATCTTTGTGTATGTAAGTGTGTGTGTAAGTGTGTGTGTGTGTGTGTGTGTGTGTGTGTGTGTGTGTGTGTGTGTGTGTGTGTGTGTGTGTGTGTGTGTGTGTGTGTGTGTGTGTGTGTGTGTGTGTGTGTGTGTGTGTGTGTGTGAATGTGTATGAACTTGAGACAGATAATTCCACAGCTATTGTAACACACCAGCTACCTTTCACAGACAGTGCACAAGAACCAGTTCTGTAGTTGATTTACACGCTCAATATCCCTCCTCCTTTCAAGAACTAGTTCTGAAGTTGACTTACACGCTCAGTATCCCTCCTCCTTTCAATAACTAGTTCGGTAGTTGATGCTCAGTATCCCTCCTCCTTTTTTCTCCTACCTCTCACTCATGTACATTGACATGTTTACACATACAGATTTGTGTGTGTGTGTACGTGTTTGTGTATATGTTACGTGCGTGTGTGTGTGTGTGTGTGTGTATGTTAGGCCTGGCAGACTGAAGAGGGACTAATGATGCGGTTGAGTGCTACCAGGTTGTCATTAGCCCAGCATCTGTTCTCATCACACTCCATTATGCGTCTGCATGGACACACACACACACACACACACACACACACACACACACACACACACACACACACACACACACACACACACACACACACACACACACACACACACACACACACACACACACACACACACACACACACAGGCATTATGCGTCTGCATGGGCGAGGCGGCCCCGCCGACACAATGAGTGCGTCTCTCCTAATAGTCTGAAGGGCCTTCTTTTTCCTGTCTCCTCTCCTCTTCATGTACACTCATTTCAAATCTTTGAACAGATGAAAGAAACCTACCTGGAATTGACCTACCTGACGATACCTACTTGGAACGTTCTTCCACCTGTCTAGTTCTTCCCCATCTGTGCTGCAGAGGAAGGAAAGGAGAGAAAGCCACTTTAGACTACTGAGATGCACCCAGCATGGTCAGAAGTTTTGCATTCAGTCCCTAAGTTATGTGGTCTGAAACATAGGTCACCATGATGATGGCATCATTTCCTGTTTACCCTTCAGTTAATGGTCAGTTATGTCTCAGTGTGCTTTCAGTAGGCATCAAATCATGTCCTTGGACTGCTGTCCATTGGATTTAGGAGACAGACAGAGTGGTATTGACTTGAGCCCTGACCTTACCCAACGCTACAGTATCCCATTAATTTTGGTTTCTTGGAAGTTCACGGCGTGCTCTCATTAAAATTGATTATGGGTAATGTTCTCCTCTGTTATGACATTTTCTGGAAAAACAACGTTCGTTCTCTTTAATTATCGGTTCACCGTTTAACTAACAATAAGTGCTCTGTCAATGTGTTTTATGTTTTATTATAAATATGTATTTATTATTTATTTAATCATAACTGCTCTCATAACTGCTCATAAATGTATCTTTTATCTCTTTTATTGTGTCCAATGATGGCTCATAGATCTGTTGTTTTCCAGGATACTATACTCTAGCCAGATATTACAGATTGTTTTCCAGGGTACTATACTCTAGCCAGATATTACAGATTGTTTTCCAGGGTACTATACTCTAGCCAGATATTACAGATTGTTTTCCAGGATACTATACTCTAGCCAGATATTACATATTGTTTTCCAGGATACTATACTCTAGCCAGATATTACAGATTGTTTTCCAGGGTACTATACTCTAGCCAGATATTACAGATTGTTTTCCAGGATACTGTACTCTAGCCAGATATCACAGATTGTTTTCCAGGATACTATAATCTAGCGAGATATTACAGATTATTTTCCAGGATACTATACTCTAGCCAGATATTACAGATTGTTTTCCAGGGTACTATACTCTAGCCAGATATCACAGATTGTTTTCCAGGATACTATACTCTAGCCAGATATTACAGATTGTTTTCCTGGGTACTATACTCTAGCCAGATATCACAGGTTGTTTTCCAGGGTACTATACTCTAGCCAGATATTACAGATAGTTTTCCAGGGTACTATACTCTAGCCAGATATTACAGATTGTTTTCCAGGATACTATACTCTAGCCAGATATTACAAATTGTTTTCCAGGATACTATACTCTAGCCAGATATTACAGATTGTTTTCCAGGATACTATACTCTAGCCAGATATTACAGATTGTTTTCCAGGATACTATAATCTAGCCAGATATTACAGATTGTTTTCCAGGATACTATACTCTAGCCAGATATTACAGATTGTTTTCCAGGGTACTATACTCTAGCCAGATATCACAGATTGTTTTCCAGGATACTATACTCTAGCCAGATATTACATATTGTTTTCCAGGGTACTATACTCTAGCCAGATATTACAGATTGTTTTCCAGGATACTATACTCTAGCCAGATATTACATATTGTTTTCCAGGGTACTATACTCTAGCCATATATTACAGATTGTTTTCCAGGATACTATAATCTAGCCAGATATTACATATTGTTTTCCAGGATACTATACTCTAGCCAGATATTACAGATTGTTTTCCAGGGTACTATACTCTAGCCAGATATTACAGATTTCTTTCCAAGGTACTATACTCTAGCCAGATATTACAGATTTCTTTCCAAGGTACTATACTCTAGCCAGATATTACAGATTGTTTTTCAGGGTACTGTACTCTAGCCAGATATTACAGATTGTTTTTCAGGGTACTATACTCTAGCCAGATATTACAGATTGTTTTCCAGGATACTATACTCTAGCCAGATATTACAGATTGTTTTCCAGGATACTATACTCTAGCCAGATAGTACAGATTGTTTTCCAGGGTACTATACTCTAGCCAGATATTACAGAAAGTTTTTCAGGGTACTATACTCTAGCCAGATATTACAGAAAGTTTTTCAGGGTACTATACTCTAGCCAGATATTACAGATTGTTTTTCAGGGTACTATACTCTAGCCAGATATTACAGAAAGTTTTTCAGGGTACTATACTCTAGCCAGATATTACAGATTGTTTTTCAGGGTACTATACTCTAGCCAGATATTACAGATTGTTTTCCAGGATACTATACTCTAGCCAGATATTACAGATTGTTTTCCAGGATACTATACTCTAGCCAGATATTACAGATTGTTTTCCAGGATACTATACTCTAGCCAGATATTACAGATTGTTTTCCAGGATACTATACTCTAGCCAGATATTACAGATTGTTTTCCAGGATACTATACTCTAGCCAGATATTACAGATAGTTTTTCAGGGTACTATACTCTAGCCAGATAGTACAGATTGTTTTCCAGGATACTATAATCTAGCCAGATATTACAGATTGTTTTTCAGGATACTATACTCTAGCCAGATATTACAGATTGTTTTCCAGGATACTATACTCTAGCCAGATATTACAGATTGTTTTCCAGGATACTATACTCTAGCCAGATATTACAGATTGTTTTCCAGGATACTATACTCTAGCCAGATATTACAGATTGTTTTCCAGGGTACTATACTCTAGCCAGATATTACAGATTGTTTTCCAGGATACTATACTCTAGCCAGATAGTACAGATTGTTTTTCAGGGTACTATAATCTAGCCAGATATTACAGATTGTTTTCCAGGGTACTATACTCTAGCCAGATATTACAGATTGTTTTCCAGGATACTATAATCTAGCCAGATATTACAGATTGTTTTTCAGGATACTATACTCTAGCCAGATATTACAGATTGTTTTCCAGGATACTATACTCTAGCCAGATATTACAGATTGTTTTCCAGGATACTATACTCTAGCCAGATAGTACAGATTGTTTTTCAGGGTACTATAATCTAGCCAGATATTACAGATTGTTTTCCAGGGTACTATACTCTAGCCAGATATTACAGATTGTTTTCCAGGATACTATAATCTAGCCAGATATTACAGATTGTTTTTCAGGATACTATACTCTAGCCAGATATTACAGATTGTTTTCCAGGATACTATACTCTAGCCAGATATTACAGATTGCTTTCCAGGATACTATACTCTAGCCAGATATTACAGATTGTTTTCCAGGATACTATACTCTAGCCAGATATTACAGATTGTTTTCCAGGATACTATACTCTAGCCAGATATTACAGATTGTTTTCCAGGATACTATACTCTAGCCAGATAGTACAGATTGTTTTCCAGGGTACTATACTCTAGCCAGATATTACAGAAAGTTTTTCAGGGTACTATACTCTAGCCAGATATTACAGAAAGTTTTTCAGGGTACTATACTCTAGCCAGATATTACAGATTGTTTTTCAGGGTACTATACTCTAGCCAGATATTACAGAAAGTTTTTCAGGGTACTATACTCTAGCCAGATATTACAGATTGTTTTTCAGGGTACTATACTCTAGCCAGATATTACAGATTGTTTTCCAGGATACTATACTCTAGCCAGATATTACAGATTGTTTTCCAGGATACTATACTCTAGCCAGATATTACAGATTGTTTTCCAGGATACTATACTCTAGCCAGATATTACAGATTGTTTTCCAGGATACTATACTCTAGCCAGATATTACAGATTGTTTTCCAGGATACTATACTCTAGCCAGATATTACAGATAGTTTTTCAGGGTACTATACTCTAGCCAGATAGTACAGATTGTTTTCCAGGGTACTATACTCTAGCCAGATATTACAGAAAGTTTTTCAGGGTACTATACTCTAGCCAGATATTACAGATTGTTTTTCAGGGTACTATAATCTAGCCAGATATTACAGATTGTTTTCCAGGGTACTATACTCTAGCCAGATATTACAGATTGTTTTCCAGGATACTATACTCTAGCCAGATATTACAGATTGTTTTTCAGGGTACTATAATCTAGCCAGATATTACAGATTGTTTTCCAGGGTACTATACTCTAGCCAGATATTACAGATTGTTTTCCAGGATACTATAATCTAGCCAGATATTACAGATTGTTTTTCAGGATACTATACTCTAGCCAGATATTACAGATTGTTTTCCAGGATACTATACTCTAGCCAGATATTACAGATTGTTTTCCAGGATACTATACTCTAGCCAGATATTACAGATTGTTTTCCAGGATACTATACTCTAGCCAGATATTACAGATTGTTTTCCAGGGTACTATACTCTAGCCAGATATTACAGATTGTTTTCCAGGATACTATACTCTAGCCAGATAGTACAGATTGTTTTTAAGGGTACTATAATCTAGCCAGATATTACAGATTGTTTTCCAGGGTACTATACTCTAGCCAGATATTACAGATTGTTTTCCAGGATACTATAATCTAGCCAGATATTACAGATTGTTTTTCAGGATACTATACTCTAGCCAGATATTACAGATTGTTTTCCAGGATACTATACTCTAGCCAGATATTACAGATTGTTTTCCAGGATACTATACTCTAGCCAGATAGTACAGATTGTTTTTCAGGGTACTATAATCTAGCCAGATATTACAGATTGTTTTCCAGGGTACTATACTCTAGCCAGATATTACAGATTGTTTTCCAGGATACTATAATCTAGCCAGATATTACAGATTGTTTTTCAGGATACTATACTCTAGCCAGATATTACAGATTGTTTTCCAGGATACTATACTCTAGCCAGATATTACAGATTGTTTTCCAGGATACTATACTCTAGCCAGATATTACAGATTGTTTTCCAGGATACTATACTCTAGCCAGATATTACAGATTGTTTTCCAGGATACTATACTCTAGCCAGATATTACAGATTGTTTTCCAGGATACTATACTCTAGCCAGATATTACAGATTGTTTTCCAGGATACTATACTCTAGCCAGATATTACAGATTGTTTTCCAGGGTACTATACTCTAGCCAGATATTACAGATTGTTTTCCAGGGTACTATAATCTAGCCAGATATTACAGATTGTTTTTCAGGGTACTATACTCTAGCCAGATATTACAGATTGTTTTCCAGGATACTATACTCTAGCCAGATATTACAGATTGTTTTCGAGGATACTATACTCTAGCCAGATATTACAGATTGTTTTCCAGGATACTATACTCTAGCCAGATATTACAGATTGTTTTCCAGGATACTATACTCTAGCCAGATATTACAGATTGTTTTCGAGGATACTATACTCTAGCCAGATATTACAGATTGTTTTCCAGGATACTATACTCTAGCCAGATATTACAGATTGTTTTCCAGGATACTATACTCTAGCCAGATATTACAGATTGTTTTCCAGGATACTATACTCTAGCCAGATATTACAGATTGTTTTCCAGGATACTACACTGCTCAAAAAAATAAAGGGAACACTAAAATAACACATCCTAGATCTGAATGAATGAACTATTCTTATTAAATACTTTTTTCTTTACATAGTTGAATGTGCTGACAACAAAATCACACAAAAATTATCAATGGAAATCAAATTTATCAACCCATGGAGGTCTGGATTTGGAGTCACACTCAAAATTAAAGTGGAAAACCACACTACAGGCTGATCCAACTTTGATGTAATGTCCTTAAAACAAGTCAAAATGAGGCTCAGTAGTGTGTGTGGCCTCCACGTGCCTGTATGACCTCCCTACAACGCCTGGGCATGCTCCTGATGAGGTGGCACATGGTCTCCTGAGGGATCTCCTCCCAGACCTGGACTAAAGCATCCGCCAACTCCTGGA
>NW_026601110.1:57500-76129 GCF_029448725.1 Salvelinus fontinalis
ATTAGCCTACTGTAGATAGAGAGGGAGTGATATCCTATTAGCCTACTGTAGATATATATAGAGAGATATCCTATTAGCATACTGTAGATAAGGAGAGGGAGAGATCTCTCTCTCTCTCTCTCACACACACACACACACACACACACACACACACACACACACACACACACACACACACACACACACACACACACACACACACACATACACACACACACACACACACACACACCTCGCTCTCTCCATCAGTTGGCTGGACTGTGATAATCGCTGGGCAGCTGTGTTGGAGGGCGATGATGTGGAGCAGTTTTACACACCATTACTAATAATCCAGAGGACACATGTGCTGCAGAACCACTATTTATTCATTTAGCTAATTGTGCTAAGGCTTCCATGACGAAGACCAAGCCGTGTGTGATGTGATGTGTGTTTGTGTTCATGAGGGCTACAGAGAATCAGTGTAGTGGGAGAGATACACATGTCCTCTGTTTGCTGCTATCCCCCTCCTCTTGTCCTGTCCTGACTAAACTCACTCCCATGTCAACTCTTTCAGCAAGGTGTGTGTGCGCATGTGTGTGTGCTTGCGTGTGTGTGTGTCCGTGCACATGTGTGCGCGTGTGTGTGTGTGTATGTCTGTGTGTTCCCTTCAGCGCCCATATGATCTCAGGTTTACAGTATTATGTCTCACCATGAGGAAAGACCTTTAAGACCTGACTACTTTACCCCCCATCAACACCGAACACCAGCTAGAGTAGTAGTCTAGATGTCCTTCCTCTCTCCTCCTTCCCCATTTCTCTCCACTTTCCCCCCTCCCTCTCTCCCTCTCTCCCTCGCTGTGTTTGTGTGGACCAGATGCCAGTGTTGGGTAAGCTGCCTCTGGAGGCTCCCAGTAGCATATTGGTTTATAATTAATGAAATTAGAGGCATTATCTGTTTTGAAGATTCAAGCCCTGCATGCAAGGCTGTCTGTTGAAGACAGAGGAGGAATGGAAACAGGTAGACTGAACTGAAAGAGAGCAGCGGTGCAGATCAGAAATGAGCTGGGAGCTTGGACTGTTAATGGCCTTCAGTATAGTTAGTATGGGTCCAATTGGAACTGTTGTCTTCAGTAGGAAGGTGGTCTCTACTATATTTATAGTTGGTTACTGGACAGTTGTCTTCAGTAGGAAGGTGGTCTCTACTATATTTATAGTTGGTTACTGGACAGTTGTCTTCAGTGGGAAGGTGGTCTCTACTATATTTATAGTTGGTTACTGGACAGTTGTCTTCAGTAGGAAGGTGGTCTCTACTATATGTATAGTTGGTTACTGGACAGTTGTCTTCAGTAGGAAGGTGGTCTCTACTATATTTATAGTTGGTTACTGGACAGTTGTCTTCAGTAGGAAGGTGGTCTCTACTATATTTATAGTTGGTTACTGGACAGTTGTCTCCAGTAGGAAGGTGGTCTCTACTATATTTATAGTTGGTTACTGGACAGTTGTCTTCAGTAGGAAGGTGGTCTCTACTATATTTATAGTTGGTTACTGGACAGTTGTCTCCAGTAGGAAGGTGGTCTCTACTATATTTATAGTTGGTGACTGGACAGTTGTCTCCAGTGGGAAGGTGGTCTCTACTATATTTATAGTTGGTTACTGGACAGTTGTCTTCAGTAGGAAGGTGGTCTCTACTATATTTATTGTTGGTTACTGGACAGTTGTCTCCAGTAGGAAGGTGGTCTCTACTATATTTATAGTTGGTTACTGGACAGTTGTCTCCAGTAGGAAGGTGGTCTCTACTATATTTATAGTTGGTTACTGGACAGTTGTCTCCAGTAGGAAGGTGGTCTCTACTATATTTATAGTTGGTTACTGGACAGTTGTCTTCAGTAGGAAGGTGGTCTCTACTATATTTATAGTTGGTTACTGGACAGTTGTCTTCAGTAGGAAGGTGGTCTCTACTATATTTATAGTTGGTTACTGGACAGTTGTCTTCAGTGGGAATGTGGTCTCTACTATATTTATAGTTGGTTACTGGACAGTTGTCTTCAGTGGGAAGGTGGTCTCTACTATATTTATAGTTGGTTACTGGACAGTTGTCTTCAGTAGGAAGGTGGTCTCTACTATATTTATAGTTGGTTACTGGACAGTTGTCTTCAGTGGGAAGGTGGTCTCTACTATATTTATAGTTGTTTACTGGACAGTTGTCTTCAGTAGGAAGGTGGTCTCTACTATATTTATTGTTGGTTACTGGACAGTTGTCTCCAGTAGGAAGGTGGTCTCTACTATATTTATAGTTGGTTACTGGACAGTTGTCTTCAGTAGGAAGGTGGTCTCTACTATATTTATAGTTGGTTACTGGACAGTTGTCTTCAGTGGGAAGGTGGTCTCTACTATATTTATAGTTGGTTACTGGACAGTTGTCTTCAGTAGGAAGGTGGTCTCTACTATATTTATAGTTGGTTACTGGACAGTTGTCTCCAGTGGGAAGGTGGTCTCTACTATATTTATAGTTGGTTACTGGACAGTTGTCTTCAGTAGGAAGGTGGTCTCTACTATATTTATAGTTGGTTACTGGACAGTTGTCTCCAGTAGGAAGGTGGTCTCTACTATATTTATAGTTGGTTACTGGACAGTTGTCTTCAGTAGGAAGGTGGTCTCTACTATATTTATAGTTGGTTACTGGACAGTTGTCTTCAGTAGGAAGGTGGTCTCTACTATATTTATAGTTGGTTACTGGACAGTTGTCTCCAGTAGGAAGGTGGTCTCTACTATATTTATTGTTGGTTACTGGACAGTTGTCTCCAGTAGGAAGGTGGTCTCTACTATATTTATAGTTGGTTACTGGACAGTTGTCTTCAGTAGGAAGGTGGTCTCTACTATATTTATTGTTGGTTACTGGACAGTTGTCTCCAGTAGGAAGGTGGTCTCTACTATATTTATAGTTGGTGACTGGACAGTTGTCTCCAGTAGGAAGGTGGTCTCTACTATATTTATAGTTGGTTAATGGACAGTTGTCTCCAGTAGGAAGGTGGTCTCTACTATATTTATAGTTGGTTACTGGACAGTTGTCTCCAGTAGGAAGGTGGTTCCACAAGTGCTTGTGTGTGTGAGAGAGAATCAATTAACTCACGATCTCTGCACTCTGCATCTGTGACAAATGATGTGGTTCCAAATAAAGGATTGTAATGAGCATGTCAGTGAGGTGCAGGCTGCTCTCTCCTCCTCCTCTCTCCAGTTAGTTGCTCAGCTGCTGGAATTATTAGGCTAGGTAAATAAATATGGCACACATAATCCCATCCATCCCGTCCCAGTTAGATGAGATTATCTGACAGATACTGTACTGAGCCCCATCAATATACAGACCAAGGTCTGTCTGTCTCTGTCTGTCTGTCCGTCCATCTGTCTATCCTTCAACTCAACACAGAACAATCAAGTTTTACACACAATGTATATCTTATGTCCCGGAGTTTATGATAGAACATCATAAAAGCATAGTGCTGACATCATTGACATGGACATGGGGAGGGACACATTTAAATAAACAGTGCCATCTATTTAGTAGAGAGAGAGTGTTTATAATGAATTCACATCGCGGCAATAACCCACGGCTGGACATTCTCAGGGTACAGAGGAGAGATAGATTATGCTCACACACACAAACGGATGGGTGGAAGACGTGTAGGGGGGAGACCAGGAAATGGAAGGCGTGGAGGGGGGAGACCAGGAAATGGAAGGCGTGGAGGGGGGAGACCAGGAAATGGAAGGCGTGGAGGGGGGAGACCAGGAAATGGAAGGCGTGGAGGGGGGAGACCAGGAAATGGAAGGCGTGGAGGGGGGAGACCAGGAAATGGAAGGCGTGGAGGGGGGAGACCAGGAAATGGAAGGCATGGAGGGGGGAGACCAGGAAATGGAAGGCGTGGAGGGGGGAGACCAGGAAATGGAAGGCGTGGAGGGGGGAGACCAGGAAATGGAAGGCGTGGAGGGGGGAGACCAGGAAATGGAAGGCGTGTAGGGGGGAGACCAGGAAATGGAAGGTGTGGAGGAGGGAGACCAGGAAATGGAAGGTGTGGAGGGGGGAGACCAGGAAATGGAAGGTGTGGAGGGGGGAGACCAGGAAATGGAAGGTGTGGAGGGGGGAGACCAGGAAATAGAAGGTGTGGAGGGGGGAGACCAGGAAATGGAAGGCGTGGAGGGGGGAGACCAGGAAATGGAAGGCGTGGAGGGGGGAGACCAGGAAATGGAAGGTGTGGAGGGGGGAGACCAGGAAATGGAAGGCGTGGAGGGGGAGACCAGGAAATGGAAGGTGTGGAGGGGGGAGACCAGGAAATGGACTGAATGCAACTTGTCCCAAAAAAGAAAGAATATCAAGACATTCTGCACTCTCTTTCAATCTCTCTCCTCTCCTGTGTCAGTTTCATGTCTCTCTGCTCTCTCCTGTGTCAGTTTCATGTCTATACCAACCAAGGAAAAACTGTTTTAATACTCTGGGCCAGGCCTGGGCAGTTTGAGTTTCATCTAGCAGATGTATATTGTTTCTCTCTGTTTGGACGTTGGATGACATTATAAACAAGCGGGCGGTGCTGGGCTGTGGACGCTGAGCCACTAATTGGTCTAATTGTTAGCAGTTGTCTACAACTGGAGCTGGGCTGCAACACACACACATTTGTATTGCAGCATTGGAGCAGTGCTGTGATTACAGGTTTAAAGACTTCCTTTGTGTGTTTATGTCCCAGATAGGCTTCAAACGGCCATGATTAGATAAATGACAGATTTGGGGATGGGAAAAGGATTGGCATGAAGAGAGGGGAGACAGGAGATGTGATGGGACAGGAGAGGAGTAGAGCCAGAGTGAAGTATGTCCTTCTCTTTTCACTGAATTTTGTCCGACTCAACTGAGTGTTTCTCTCTTTCTTTTAGACACTTTTTTTCCATTCAGGATGTGCCAGTGATCTGTTTTATATTGAGATACAGAGGGGCAGCAGTTCTCTTCAGTGATTACATGGTTCTAAGGGATGGTACGTCAGAGAGGTTTAAGAGGGCAGTTGGTGTTATTTCCTGGGTTGGTCTCTAAAACCACATTCCCCAACACAGTATCACAACACAGTATCACAACACAGTATCACAACACATTATCACAACACATTATCACAACACAGTATCACAACACAGTATCACAACACAGTATCACAACACAGTATCACAACACATTATCACAACACATTATCACAACACAGTATCACAACACAGTATCACAACACAGTATCACAACACAGTATCACAACACATTATCACAACACAGTATCTCAACACAGTATCTCAACACAGTATCACAAATTGCTTACAAGAAATATGTACCAGGCACAACATTTTTTTACTTTTTTGTGTACAGGACACGATTTTCTTCATAACACATTTTCACCAACACAGCTGGATCATTTACAAACACTGTCATGCCACTGTGGTGATCTGTCCCCATATGAACTGTAATGTTGGCCTCGTTCACTAGAAATGCAGCTGGCTAATCATTCAGATATATTTTGTCACCTCAATAGCTGAATAGCTGAATGAATTACATTTCTAGACGGCACTCACAACTGAAAAAGGCATATATTTATTTTTGTCCCTTTTAAAACAATCACTTTGTCTTACCCATAAAAAGTATTAAGATTATACAGGACGGTGTATTTTATTTTTATAAGAAGGCTGTTTGAGTTCATAAGACATTACACGCTATGCTCAGGCAAGTCAGCGGCTTTCGTCTCTCCCCAGCCACCTCACTTTCCAGCCTTTAGCTCAGTGGGCTATGCTCTGCTGAGGTGGGAACAGTCGGTGGCGGGGGTGTTAACGCGAGACGGTAACGGTTCAGCAGCACACCACCCAGGCAGCCACCCACTGAAGGAGGGAAAGAGCGTGAAATCCTGAGCACCTGGTGGCAGCTTCTACACAAGTGTCTGCAGCTGGTGCTCTGAGTCTGCAGCAACACAGCCAGCTGTGCTCCCTTCCTCCCTCCCTCCCTCCTTCCTCCCTCTCCTTCCCTCCCTCCCTCCTCCCTCTCCTTCCTTCCTTCTTCCCTCCCTCCCCCCCTCCCTCAGTATAACACTATAGAGTGTCTGACAGCGGATAGGCTATAGGTAGGAAGAACTGGGCCTGGGCTGAAATCTATAGGTTTTCTAATTTAGCAACTAATTATAAAACCAGGTGTGTGCGCCAGTTTGAGCCATTGAGTGACTGGAATGTTCTGAAAGTTAGTGACGTGATCACTATAGTTGTGTAGGACTGTAACTGTTCCTGTTGACCAGCCTGAAACAAGTCATACCTGTCTGATGGACATCACTCACTTGGTTAGACCTTCCATTTACAAGACATTTTAGTCATTCAGCAGAGGCTCTTATCCAGATTTACAGTAAGATAGGTGAGACAAACACATACAGTATCACAGGCATAGTAAGTAGATGTTCTGTCTGTCAGGCTACCCTCTCAGCCCCTGCTCTCTGTCCCATGGAGGTGTGGACAATTAATAACCCCAGTTACTTCCTGTCTTAATGACTGACACACCGGGCATTAAAAGGTGGCAGAGGGTCAAAGGGCACTGGGCTCTGTCAACTAGGGCACATCACACCACTGTCTGTCACTCATTAATCAGGACAACAAGGAGTTTGTGTGTGTGTGTGTGTGTGTGTGTGTGTGTGTGTGTGTGTGTGTGTGTGTGTGTGTGTGTGTGTGTGTGTGTGTGTGTGTGTGTGTGTGTGTGTGTGTGTGTGTGTGTGTGTGTGTGTGTGTGTGTGTGTGTGTGTGTGTGTGTGTGCAAGAGAGAGAGGGGGGATGAGCGAGGGAAAGGGAGGAGTATTTCTTATAAAGGGGAGACGAGAGACAGAATTGTGACGGAATCAACTAGCTGGTACAGTAAGTCAGGAAGCTGAAGAGAATATATATCCTGAGGTTGGTGGGGGATTTAGTGGAACGTACATAACATCACTACATAACAAGAGAATATATATCCCGAGGGTGGTGGGGGATTTAGTGGAAGGTACATAACATCACTACATAACAAGAGAATATATATCCTGAGGGTGGTGGGGGATTTAGTGGAAGGTACATAACATCACTACATAACAAGAGAATATATCCTGAGGGTGGTGGGGGATTTAGTGGGAGGTACATAACATCACTACATAACAAGAGAATATATATCCTGAGGGTGGTGGGGGATTTAGTGGAAGGTACATAACATCACTACATAACAAGAGAATATATCCTGAGGGTGGTGGGGGATTTAGTGGGAGGTACATAACATCACTACATAACAAGAGAATATATATCCTGAGGGTGGTGGGGGATTTAGTGGGAGGTACATAACATCACTACTCATGCACTACATAACACGTCTCAGTATGAAACAGACAGATGTTGAAACCAAACCCCTCTACTGCTAGGCTACACCACCCCGAGATGAATTTCAGTCAGACGGACCACATCACATCACAGCCTCCAAAAACAAACGTTTCATTACGCCGACTCGCCTAAATTAACAGTGGACGAGCCCCAGCTTTCAAGTCCACCTCTAAATAGCACTCGATCAAAGCGTGATGGATTTTATGTCCTTAAAAACACATCTGAAGTGCATTCCAGAGGGTAAAAACACAAACAATTAAAGACTAATAAGGCTCCAACCGTTAGAAGTCTGGAATCCGATAATTTTATGTGTCGATATTTCACACAGTAAAAGTTCCGTTCGCTGTAAACCACAAAGACATGCGACTCATAAGTAGGGAGCTGAAGTAAAAGGATCCTGGTCGTTCTATAAAAGTCACTTTGACATGCCCAGTTTATTTCAGACGGTTTCATTTATCTTGAAAGAGGTTTGATTTATGAAATGGCAGTTTGGGAATCATGTTTCAACTACTAATGTCCCCTATTCTTGGCTAACATCTCACCACAACACTCCTCTTCCTCTATTCATAGTGCTTTCAGTCCGTACATTTACATTTTAGTCATTCACCAGACACACCTTTTATTTCATTGTTTTTATTTAACCTTTATTTAACTAGGCAAGTCAGTTAAGAACACATTCTTATTTACAATGACGGTCTACCCCGGCCAAACCCGGACGACACTGGGCCAATTGTGAGCCGCCCTATGGGACTCTCAATCACGAATCGAACCAGGGTCTGTAGTGACACGTCTAGCACTGAGATGCAGTACCTTAGACCGCTGCACCACTCGGGAGCCCCACTGACCTAGAGCGACTTACAGTAAGAACATTCATCTTAAGGCAGCCAGGTGAGCCGACTACATACAGAATCACAGTCAGAGTAGCCCTTCTCTCATGCACATTCTGGGAATTCCTCCACTCTCCCTCTGTCATCCATCCAGACACTTCCCAGGCAGGCACCTTCCAGATGAATGATTGACCCTGGTGGATTAGTGTAGGCACCCTTCAGGTATTAACAGCAGCAGTCGTCAACATGGTCACACGATGCCTCCAATCCATCAGCCATTCTCCTCTATTTGGCTTATCTTGATAAGAGGCGCGGGTTACTCATTGGCACCCTGGTAGAGACACACACACACACACACACACACACACACACACACACACACACACACACACACACACACACACACACACACACACACACACACACACACACACACACACACACACACACACCCCTCTGGGAGTTGACCCTGGTATAGTTGAATCTGTCCCTATGGAAGACAGCTCGTTAACCAACGTTATGTGGGGACAGGGTGTATTAAGCAACTCTGGAGCCAAACTGGAACTTTTAAATATTGACCACTGCACTGAGAAAATGAATGAGAAGACAGGTTTGGGGAGTATCATTATGCATAGAAGCATCCAGGAGATTAAGTAGCCCTGACATTTGACCCCTTATAGCCCTGCCTGATGGTTAACGTGATTGGCTACAGTGTGAGAGCCAATGATCTATTAAGAATTAGCTCCCTGACTGTTACACAAGGCTGTAGGTTTGGAATGAAGTGTCACTGCACAGCAGTTTGTTTGTGCTCTGTCCCTCTGTCACTCTGTCACTTCTTCCCTTTCTCCCTTCTCTCTATGTCTTTGTATCTAGTCTCTCTCGACAGCCAGCGCCTGGGAGATTTCCAGCCTGGTTCAGGTTGGCATGGTGGTTCAGTATAAAGGGTTATTGTAAGGAGTGTTGAGTAACAACAACAACACATAAACTACACAAAGGTCTCCTATTTATTTTCTCTATCAAAAGAGCTTATTTCGGAGGATGAAGTTGACAGCTCAACAAGTATCAATAATCAACCGGGTATCACAGTCGTGAGTGCCACAGGAGCATATCATCCTGTCTTTCCTGTCTTTCTATGTTGTCGTTTTTTATCATCCTGTCTTTCTAGCTAGGTTGTAGTTTTTTATCATCCTGTCTTTCTAGCTAGGTTGTAGTTTTTATTATCCTGTCTTTCTAGCTAGGTTGTAGTTTTTTATCATCCTGTCTTTCTAGCTAGGTTGTAGTTTTTATCATCCTGTCGTTCCTGTCTTTCTATGTTGTCGTTTTTTATCATCCTGTCTTTCTAGCTAGGTTGTAGTTTTTTATCATCCTGTCTTTCTAGCTAGGTTGTAGTTTTTATCATCCTATCTTTCTAGCTAGGTTGTAGTTTTTTATCATCCTGTCTTTCTAGCTAGGTTGTAGTTTTTTATCATCCTGTCTTTCTAGCTAGGTTGTAGTTTTTATCATCCTGTCTTTCTAGCTAGGTTGTAGTTTTTTATCATCCTGTCTTTCTAGCTAGGTTGTAGTTTTTTATCATCCTCTTTCTAGCTAGGTTGTAGTTTTTATCATCCTGTCTTTCTAGCTAGGTTGTGGTTTTTTATCATCCTGTCTTTCTAGCTAGGTTGTAGTTTTTATCATCCTGTCTTTCTAGCTAGGTTGTAGTTTTTTATCATCCTGTCTTTCTAGCTAGGTTGTAGTTTTTTATCATCCTGTTTTCTAGCTAGGTTGTAGTTTTTTATCATCCTGTCTTTCTAGCTAGGTTGTAGTTTTTTATCATCCTGTCTTTCTAGCTAGGTTGTAGTTTTTTATCATCCTGTCTTATCTAGCTAGACTGTAGTTTTTTTTATCATCCTGTCTTATCTGGGTAGGTTGTAGTTTTTTATCATCCTGTCTTATCTAGCTAGGTTGTAGTTTTTTATCATCCTGTCTTATCTGGGTAGGTTGTAGTTTTTTATCATCCTGTCTTTCTAGCTAGGTTGTAGTTTTTTATCATCCTGTCTTATCTGTGTAGGTTGTAGTTTATTTCCACACTGTGTTACTGCAGAGCCCAGTGCCACGTGTTGTTGGCTTGGTGCCCGTGGTGTGCTCCATGGTGTGTGCTCCCTGCTCCCCAGTATTAGCGTGTTTATCAGAGTGTGGATTCATCTGCCGGAGTGGGGAAGTGTGTGAGCGTGCTAGCAAGGGGATCACAGGTGTGTTTCTGCGCTCCGCAGAGAGAGCCCCCACCGCCCAACCCCACGTCCCTATGCATCCTGGGTAATATCAGCCCACAGAGCACCTGCGTCCCTCTCCCACTCACCCCACACACACCTCTAATAGCAGCTTATCAGGCAGTAATATGGTTTCTATAATGCCCAGCTGTGGTTACTCAGCCCCACAATATACACACACACACACAATATACACACACACACAATACACACACACACACACACACACACACACATATATACACACACACACACACACACACACACACACACACACACACACACACACACACACACACACACACACACACACACACACACACACACATAGACACACACACACACACTGTCCCTGCAGTCTCAACAAGCACATACTGTACTCCATGAAAACATTGGAAACACGGTATTTTGAAATAGATAGCATTAGGGTAGACAATCCACCACACAGACAGACAGTGCCACACAGATGGATAAATGGAGCTCTGTCTTTCTGTCACACACACACACACACACACACACACACACACACGCACGCACGCACGCACGCACGCACGCACGCACGCACTCACACACACACACACACACACACACACACACACACACACACACACACACACACACACACACACACACACACACACACACACACACACACACACACACACTGCAGCGTGATGACAGCCCCCCCCCCCCCCCACACACACACTCCCGTCATCTCCCTCAAACTAATATTAGTCACCTAATACACAATGATTCCTTTTATTGTGTCTGTGTAACTATGGTCATATGAGGCCCACATACACCACTACAGTTAGCTGGGATGTGTTTGTATTGTTGCGGGCTAATTCTGAACAGATCACTTTTGGAGAGGAACCAGAGGAACCCACACCCTACCCCTGAGGAACCAGAGAAACCCACACACCACCCCTGAGGAACCAGAGAAACCCCCACCCCACCCCTGAGGAACCAGAGGAACCCACACCCTACCCCTGAGGAACCAGAGGAACCCTTACCCCTGAGGAACCAGAGGAACCCTTACCCCTGAGGAACCAGAGGAACCTTTACCCCTAAGGAACCAGAGGAACCTTTACCCCTGAGGAACCAGAGGAACCCTTACCCCTGAGGAACCAGCGGAACCTTTACCCCTGAGGAACCAGAGGAACCTTTACCCCTGAGGAACCAGAGGAACCCTTACACCTGAGGAACCAGAGGAACCCTTACCCCTGAGGAACCAGAGGAACCCTTACCCCTGAAGAACCAGAGGAACCATTACCCCTGAGGAACCAGAGGAACCCTTACCCCTGAGGAACCAGAAGAACCCTTACCCCTGAGGAACCAGAGGAACCCTTACCCCTGAGGAACAAGAGGAACCTTTACCCCTGAGGAACCAGAAGAACCCTTACCCCTGAGGAACCAGAGGAACCCTTACCCCTGAGGAACCAGAGGAACCCTTACCCCTCCTGTGATGATGGAAACATGGCAGACTGGGCACAAATGCTGCGTCCAGATTCTCCACCATTTTCCCAAAGTGTGCACTTGCCTTGCACACTTTCTTGTATGGATTTAGCAATGGTGGAAACTCCTTCTTGCCAATACTTAGAACATTCCTATGCTTTTAAAATGACAGGGAGAGTGCAGGGGTGGAGAATTGGGACAGTGCAATGCAAATCGCAGCCTTATTCTCCACTTCTCCGATAGGCCTGTCAGCCCACCTCTCCAGTGTTGTGCCTGGTGGAGCCTCTCTCTCTGTATAATCTCTGTAATCAATGCCAGTCTCAGACCTCGAGGGGCTGAGAGGGGATAATGCTCAGCCAATTGAGCGAATAATGAGTTCAATTAGTTGATCCAAGGGGCTCAGGGCAGAATTAGAAGCAGAAGATCCAGCAAGCTGCTCTCTGTCCAGAGAAGGGGAGAGGGAGAGGGAGGGGGAAGGGGAGAGGGAGGGGGAAGGGGAGAGGGAGAGGGGAGGGGGAGAGTGTATCAGGGGCTTACGCCAGAGGTCAGAGGTGATGATGAGCCAAACTCACAGATAACTGGGGTGGAGCCTACTTTCTGCACACCATGCCACATGGAGGATAATAAATACTGTACTTTCTAATTGTTATCAGGTGCCCTGGCAGGCGAACAGGACAGTAAATCACAGAAAGTTAGCTCATAAATAAATCTGCACTTAATGAGCCTGCTGAGCATCCCCCACTCCCCCAGAGAGAGAGAGAGAGAGAGAGAGAGAGAGAGAGAGAGAGAGAGAGAGAGAGAGAGAGAGAGAGAGAGAGAGAGAGAGAGAGAGAGAGAGAGAGAGAGAGAGAGAGAGAGAGAGAGAGAGAGAGAGAGTACTCTTTTAAAATGACACAAACAAAATAGTCTTATGTTGATCCAGGTGACAACGCCTCTTCCCCCTCAGGAGACTGAAAAGATTTGGCATGGGACTCCAGCCACCCAAGTCATAGATTGTTCTTTCTGCTACCGCACAGCAAAGCGGTACCGATGCACCAAGTCTGGAACCAACAGGACCCTGAACAGCTTGGACCCACAAGCCATAAGACTGCTAAACAGTTAGTGGAATAGTTCTCTGAATAGCTACCAGGACTATCTGCACTGACCCTTTCTGCAGTAACTTTTTCAACTATTTCATGTGCCGCTACTGTTTATTATCTGTTACTTTTATTCCTAATTATATGTACAAAACAAAATGACCTTGTACCCCTGCACATTGACTTGGTACTGGTACCCCTTGTATTTAGTCAAATTATCATTGACTTGACTTGGTACTGGTACCCCCTGTATAGGGTGGCTGGAGTCTTAACTAGGGTGGCTGGAGTCTTCTAGGGTGGCTGGAGTCTTAACTAGGGTGGCTGGAGTCTTCTAGGTTGGCTGGAGTCTTAACTAGGGTGGCTGGAGTCTTAACTAGGGTGGATGGAGTCTTGTAGGGTGGCTGGAGTCTTATAGGGTGGCTGGAGTCTTCTAGGGTGGCTGGAGTCTTCTAGGGTGGCTGGAGTCTTAACTAGGGTGGCTGGAGTCTTCTAGGGTGGCTGGAGTCTTAACTAGGGTGGCTGGAGTCTTAACTAGGGTGGCTGGAGTCTTAACTAGGGTTGCTGGAGTCTTAACTAGGGTGGCTGGAGTCTTAACTAGGGTGGCTGGAGTCTTCTAGGGTGGCTGGAGTCTTCTAGGGTGGCTGGAGTCTTAACTAGGGTGACTGGAGTCTTCTAGGGTGGCTGGAGTCTTCTAGGGTGGCTGGAGTCTTAACTAGGGTGGCTGGAGTCTTCTAGGGTGGCTGGAGTCTTCTAGGGTGGCTGGAGTCTTAACTAGGGTGGCTGGAGTCTTCTAGGGTGACTGGAGTCTTCTAGGGTGACTGGAGTCTTCTAGGGTGGCTGGAGTCTTCTAGGGTGGCTGGAGTCTTCTAGGGTGGCTGGAGTCTTAACTAGGGTGGCTGGAGTCTTCTAGGGTGACTGGAGTCTTCTAGGGTGGCTGGAGTCTTCTAGGGTGGCTGGAGTCTTCTAGGGTGGCTGGAGTCTTAACTAGGGTGGCTGGAATCTTCTAGGGTGGCTGGAGTCTTCTAGGGTGACTGGAGTCTTCTAGGGTGACTGGAGTCTTCTAGGGTGGCTGGAGTCTTCTAGGGTGGCTGGAGTCTTAACTAGGGTGGCTGGAGTCTTCTAGGGTGGCTGGAGTCTTCTAGGGTGACTGGAGTCTTCTAGGGTGACTGGAGTCTTCTAGGGTGGCTGGAGTCTTCTAGGGTGGCTGGAGTCTTAACTAGGGTGGCTGGAGTCTTCTAGGGTGACTGGAGTCTTCTAGGGTGGCTGGAGTCTTAACTAGGGTGGCTGGAGTCTTATAGGGTGGCTGGAGTCTTAACTAGGGTGACTGGAGTCTTCTAGGGTGACTGGAGTCTTCTAGGGTGACTGGAGTCTTTGACAATTTTTAGGGCCTTCCTCTCTCACTGCCTGGTATAAAGATCCTGGGTGGCAGGAAGCTTGGCTCCGGTGATGTACCCTGCCGTACTCACTACCCACTGCAGTGCCTTGTGGTCGAAGGCCGACCAGTTGCCATACCAGGCAGTGATGCAATCAGTCAGGATGCTCTCGATGGTGCAGCTGTAAAACCTTTTGAGGATCTGAGGACCCATGCCAATTCTTTTCAGTCTCCTGAGGGGGAATAGGTTTTGTCATGCCCTCTTCACGACTGTCTTGGTGTGCTTGGACCATGTTAGTTTGTTGGTGATGTGGACGCCAAGGAAGTTGAAGGTCTCAACCTGCTCCACTACAGCCCTGTTGATGTTAATGGGGGCGGTCCTCCTTTTCCTGTAGTCCACGTGTTATCATTGACTCAGTACTGATACTCCTTGTATATTGTCAAGTTATCATATAGTCAAGTTATCATTGACTTGGTACTGATACCCCATGTATATAGTCAAGTTATCATTGACTTGGTACTGATACCCCATGTATATAGTCATTGACTCAGTACTGGTACTCTGTGTGTATAGTCATGTTATCATTGACTCCATACTGATACTCCTTGTATTTAGTCAAGTTATCATTGACTCAGTACTGGTACTCTGTGTATATTGTCAAGTTATCATTGACTCAGTACTGATACTCTGTGTATATTGTCAAGTTATCATTTTCACTGTAGAGCCTCTAGCCCTGCTCACTATATATCCAACCTCTCAGTTCCACCACCCACATATGCGATGACATCACCTGGTTTCAATGATGTTTCTAGAGACTATATCTCTCTCATCATCACCCATTACCTAGGTTTACCTCCACTGTATTCACATCCTACCATACCTTTGTCTGTACATTATTCCTTGAAGCTATTTTATCGCCCCCAGAAACTTCCTTTTACTCTCTGTTCTAGACGTTCTAAACGAACAATTCTCATAGCTTTTAGCCGTACCCTTATCCTACTCCTCCTCTGTTCCTCTGGTGATGTAGAGGTGAATCCAGGCCCTGCAGTACCTAGCTCCACTCCTATTCCCCAGGCGCTCTCTTTTGATGACTTCTGTAACCGTAATAGCCTTGGTTTCATGCATGTTAACATTAGAAGCCTCCTCCCTAAGTTTGTTTTGTTCACTGCTTTAGCACACTCTGCCAACCCAGATGTTTTAGCCGTGTCTGAATCCTGGCTTAGGAAGACCACCAAAAATTCTGACATTTTCATCCCTAACTACAAGATTTTCAGACAAGATAGAACGGCCAAAGGGGGCAGTGTTGCAATCTACTGCAAGGATTGCCTGCAGAGTTCTGTTTTACTATCCAGGTCTGTTCCGTGCTGCTAGGCGACCTAAATTGGAACATGCTTAACACCCCAGCGATCCTACAATCTAAGCATGATGCCCTCAATCTCACACAAATTATCAATGAACCTACCAGGTATCACCCCAATTCCGTAAACACGGGTACCCTCATAGACATCATCCTAACCAACTTGCCCTCCAAATACACCTCTGCTGTTTTCAACCAAGATCTCAGCGATCACTGCCTCATTGCCTGTATCCGTAATGGGTCAGCGATCAAACGACCTCCACTCATCACTGTCAAACGCTCCCTGAAACACTTCAGCGAGCAGGCCTTTCTAATCGACCTGGCCGAGGTATCCTGGAAGGATATTGATCTCATCCCGTCAGTAGAGGATGCCTGGATATTTTTTTTAAATGCCTTCCTCACCATCTTGAATAAGCATGCCCCATTCAAGAAATTTAGAACCAGGAACAGATATAGCCCTTGGTTCTCTCCTGACCTGACTGCCCTTAACCAACAGAAAAACATCCTATGGCGTTCTGCATTAGCATCGAACAGCCCCCGTGATATGCAACTTTTCAGGGAAGCTAGAAACCAGTATACACAGGCAGTTAGAAAAGCCAAGGCTAGCTTTTTCAAGCAGAAATTTGCTTCCTGCAACACAAACTCAAAAAAGTTCTGGGACACTGTAAAGTCCATGGAGAATAAGAACACCTCCTGCCAGCTTCCAACTGCACTGAAGATAGGAAATACTGTCACCACCGACAAATCCATTATAATTGAGAATTTCAATAAGCATTTTTCTACGGCTGGCCATGCTTTCCACCTGGCTACCCCTACCCCGGTCAACAGCACTGCCCTCCCCTCTGCTACTCGCCCAAGCCTTCCCCATTTCTCTTTCTCCCAAATACAGTCAGCTGATGTTCTGAAAGAGCTGCAAAATCTGGACCCTTACAAATCAGCCGGGCTAGATAATCTGGACCCTTTCTTTCTAAAACTATCTGCTGAAATTGTTGCCACCCCTATTACCAGCCTTTTCAACCTCTCTTTCGTGTCGTCTGAGATTCCCAAAGATTGGAAAGCAGCTGCGGTTATCCCCCTCTTCAAAGGGGGAGACACTCTAGACCCAAACTGCTACAGACCTATATCTATCCTACCCTGACTTTCTAAAGTCTTCGAAAGCCAAGTCAACAAACAGATTACCAACCATCTCGAATCCCACCATACCTTCTCCGCTATGCAATCTGGTTTCAGAGCTGGTCATGGGTGCACCTCAGCCACGCTCAAGGTCATAAACGATATCTTAACCGCTATCGATAGGAAACAGTACTGTGCAGCCATATTCATTGACCTGGCCAAGGCTTTTGACTCTGTCAATCACCACATCCTCATCGGCAGACTCGACAGCCTTGGTTTCTCTAATGATTGCCTCGCCTGGTTCACCAACTACTTCTCTGATCGAGTTCAGTGTGTCAAATCGGAGGGTCTGTTGTCCGGACCTCTGGCAGTCTCTATGGGGGTGCCACAGGGTTCAATTCTTGGACCGACTCTCTTCTCTGTATACATCAATGATGTCGCTCTTGCTGCTGGTGAGTCTCTGATCCACCTCTACGCAGACGACACTATTCTGTATACTTCTGGCCCTTCTCTTGACACTGTGTTAACAACCCTCCAGGCGAGCTTCAATGCCATACAACTCTCCTTCCGTGGCCTCCAATTGCTCTTAAATACAAGTAAAACTAAATGCATGCTCTTCAACCGATCGCTGCCTGCACCTGCCCGCCTGTCCAGCATCACTACTCTGGACGGCTCTGACTTAGAATATGTGGACAACTACAAATACCTAGGTGTTTGGTTAGACTGTAAACTCTCCTTCCAGACTCACATCAAGCATCTCCAATCCAAAGTTAAATCTAGAATCGGCTTCCTATTCCGCAACAAAGCATCCTTCACTCATGCTGCCAAACATACCCTTGTAAAACTGACCATCCTACCAATCCTCGACTTCGGTGATGTCATTTACAAAATAGCCTCCAAAACCCTACTCAATAAATTGGATGCAGTCTATCACAGTGCCATCCGTTTTGTCACCAAAGCCCCATATACTACCCACCACTGCGACCTGTACGCTCTCGTTGGCTGGCCCTCGCTTCACACTCGTCGCCAAACCCACTGGCTCCAGGTCATCTACAAGACCCTGCTAGGTAAAGTCCCCCCTTATCTCAGCTCGCTGGTCACCATAGCAACGCCCACCTGTAGCACGCGCTCCAGCAGGTATATCTCTCTGGTCACCCCCAAAACCAATTCTTCCTTTGGCCGCCTCTCCTTCCAGTTCTCTGCTGCCAATGACTGGAACGAACTACAAAAATCTCTGAAACTGGAAACACTTATCTCCCTCACTAGCTTTAAGCACCAGCTGTCAGAGCAGCTCATAGATTACTGCACCTGTACATAGCCCATCTATAATTTAGCCCAAACAACTACCTCTTTACCTACTGTATTTATTTATTTTGCTCCTTTGCACCCCATTATTTCTATCTCTACTTTGCACCTTCTTCCACTGCAAACCAACCATTCCAGTGTTATTTTTTACTTGCTATATTGTATTTACTTCGCCACCATGGCCTTTTTATATTTTTATTTATTTATATAAATATTTTGTTTGCCTTCACCTCCCTTATCTCACCTCACTTGCTCATATTGTATATAGACTTATTTTTCACTGTATTATTGACTGTATGTTTGTTTTACTCCATGTGTAACTATGTGTTGTTGTATGTGTCGAACTGCTTTGCTTTATCTTGGCCAGGTCGCAATTGTAAATGAGAACGTGTTCTCAATTTGCCTACCTGGTTAAATAAAGGTGAAATAAAAAATAAATAAAAATCATTGACTCAGTACTGGTACTCTGTGTGTATAGTCATGTTATCATTGACTCAGTACTGGTAC